>NC_056683.1:78847282-79114782 GCF_018350215.1 Panthera leo
ACCTACCCAACTAGAGCATGAGCTCCTTTGGTTTTGCCTTTTATGCCAGAGCTATTCTGTGCAGTACAATAGATTCTAGTCACACGAGGCTATTTAAATTTATGTTAATTAACATCACAGATGTAGAAGGAGGAGGAGGAGACCCTGGTACACGTCTGAGGCAGCTCTGTGAGGACTGAGAGGGTGCTTCATGGGAAACGCATGGGACATAATGCAATGCCCGGTTCACAGTAGATACAGAGTCATTAGTTCCTTCACTCGTCCATTCAACTGCTATATGATCTTCTACGTAGCAGGGATGCAGTAGAGAACAAAACAGAGCAAAACGTCTCTGCCCTCACTGAGCTTACATCACATTAAGGGGGATAGAGATAAACAAAATAAATGAGCAAAACAGTGATAAGTGCTAAGAAGAGCAATAAACCAAGGAAAGGGGATGGGATGTTTGTCTAAGCGTTAGGCAGTAACAGCAGCAAGGAGGGTGTGGAAGAGTGGTGCAGGAAAAGTCACATTTGAAGAAAGACCTGAAGAAGGTGAGGGAGGGAGCCATGTGCATATCTGAGGGACAGGGTCCAGGCAGAGGAAGCAGCAAAGACCCTGAGGTGGGAAGGGTTTGGTTCATTGAGGAATGGCGAGGAGGCTACCGGCCAGAGTAAGGAGTGAGGAAGGACGGGGATGGTGTGGCCACCATTGGTCTGGTGAGCATTAGCCTCTCCTGCCCAGGCATAGATCTTGCTACTCTGTGAAGCTATCCCTGCCATATTGTCTTTTTTCCTGTCCCTTTCTTATTTTAGGCTACCACATGAGGTTGTGTCACCATCCCACTGCCTCCTCTTGGCCAGCAGGACCTGCTTTCTGACCTCCCCTCCCCCATCACTGGGGTTTCTCCTCTGGAACTCTGAGTCTTCATTGATTTTCCTTCCTCCAGGAACATTGCACTGGTCAACATTCCATTCCTCGGGCATCACGCACCACCACAGTGTCTGCAGGGTGTCCATCTGATCACCAGTCAGCCTCCACTATTTAAGTTTACAATTCTCGTTGCCTTCTCCTTGTGGATCAAAACTACCTAAGACCAAGTGTGATACTCCAAATGGTCAATAACACGCAGGCAGGGCCTGGCAAAACACGTTAAAGCTGGATCAGGTGCCGGGCCGCACCGTGCCAGGTTAACTTTGCTGCTGGCTGGTGTAAGGTCTGGAAAGGGCGAGGCACGTTCCGGGTTCGGAGTGGTGCCTGCTTCCTAGCCAGCGTGGAAGGGTTGACTATCTAACAACTGGTACAGCCATATCAGCACCTGTCAGCTGAATGTGCACCCTGCTTCAGGCCACGTTTGCCACTTACTACTGACTGCTGCTTTAGTTTCCTATCTGAGGCCCTGGCTTAAAACTTACCTTAGACTTAAAATGGACTCCTCCAGCAATGATTATCAGGAGAAGCAAACTTTGTCTCATTTGTCCATGAGTCAACTACACTCATCAGGACAACCCTCGTGGAAGGGGCAGTAGTCCTCTTCTAGAACCATCTGTGCAGGGAGAAAGATACGTGAGTGGATGCAATTCATCCTCTTTAAATCATTCAGAGATGATCCACTCACGTGCGACACCACCAACTGCTCATTTTACATCAGACATTCAGATCATGTTCACAGCCACTGAAACAACACCACATAGGCCTGCTGAGCGATCAGACACCAGGATAATCTCTGCAGCTAACAGAAGCTTATTTGTGACCCTGACAAGTGGAACCTGTGTGAAAGACGGAGGCCGCCTCCAAGTTCCCCTGCCTTCATGTTTCTTCTTTTTTTAAATTATTTTTGCTCTATTGATTTTCTTTTATTAATAACTGTTTGATTACCTCATGATGCATTTTTTTCATGTTTCTCATTAAATCTGAAACCACAGTCACTCCCCGAAAAGCTCCTCAGCACAGACAGTTCTCAAACTTTTGAAGATTGTTGTGCTTTGCCAGTGCCCAATACAAGGCAGGTGTGGAGCGTGGCAGGGAAGGGGCAGTGGGGAATGTGAAAAGAGGTGGGTTTGGTAGGCACTCCTCCTACTGCCTTTCAAAAGTCCTGTCCCCTCACCTTCTCTCATCAGAGAGAGCATTCAACTGATATTGCCAGGAAGCACAAAAGCAAAGGGCGTAAATGAGGTCATCCTGCATGCATCTGGGTTTTTCGTTTCTTTCTTTTTTTCTTAACTTTACTTATTTATTTTGAGAGAACAAGAGCAGGGGAGGGGCAGAGAGAGAAGGAGACAGGGAATCCCAGGCAGGCTCTGCACTGTCAGCACAGAGTGCCCAACACAGGGCTGGAACTCACCAACCATGAGATCATGACCTGAGCTGAAACTAAGATTTGGATGCTTCGCCGACTGAGCCACCCAGGTGCCCCTCATTTGTTTATTTCTTGAGCTACCTTGTCAGCTAACAGATGTTGGAGGAAACTTCCGGTTCAAGTGGGCAGACTAGCTGCATCTATTTGCCTGCTACCCCTCATGGTAGATGCTCCCCTCAGCAAAATATGCACAGATGCCCCCGCTCCCAGAGACCACCAGAAATATGAGGCATTAAATTAGCAGAGCAAGGGAAGGACTTGCCTAACAGAGGGTACTTACAGAGTTTTGTTAGGGAGGGATTTATGGTAGAAGTTAGAATTCCTCCCTAAGAAGGAATTGGTCAGAATTTAGAAATTAGGCAGTTACTGGAACAGTCAGTGCTCTCAGGAACTTGTAAGTCCACAGGGGTTTCTAGTAATACATTAACTGGTATTGAGGCAGTTTGAAATGCTTGTCTTACCTGTCGTGGCTTTGGTATACTTCATCTGTTTTGCAAGTCATGGTACTACTCTTCACTGCAAACAGTGGTTCTGTTCTTCAAGTACAAAGATTGAAAAAGAAAGAAATCCATAATAGGGAGTGCCAGAAATGGCATCACCAGCAAATGAGAAATTGCAGCAAATTCCTGGAAAACAAGAACAACGTGAGTGGTTAGATGGATGAAACAGGCAGAGAAGACACAACCTAGGATTGTGAGAGAGTTTATAAAGAGGGACCACCTTTGTGTGTGACCAGACATCTAAGAGTAATAGCTGCTTTGTTGTGCAGTGCTCTCTGGGCCATGTGCTTTCCATACATTATTTTACTTCATCTTTGGAATGATTGATATGGTAGAAATTACTACCAATTTTTTATAGATTAAGTATCTAAGGGGTACGTGGGTGGCTCAGTCGGTTGAGCGTCTGACTTTGGCTTAGGTCATGATCTCATAGTTCATAAGTTAGAACCCCGCATCAGATTCTGTGCTGACAGCTCAGAGCCTGGAGCCTGCTTTGGATTCTGTGTCTCCCTCTCTCTGCCCCTTCCCTGCTCACACTGTCTCTCTCTCTCTCTCAAAAATAAATAAACATTAAAAAAAATTTTTTTAAAGAATCTCAGACTCAGAAAGATTAAATAATTGCCTAAGTTCTCACAGTTAGCAAGTGTCAGAACTTGCTTTCAAACTCACAGAACTTGACTGCAAGCTCTATGAAACAAGGATTGTTATCTCTGGTTCAGTATTGTATCCCCAACTTAGTTCAGTAGTTGACACATGGCAGACTCTCTTCTCTCTCTCTCTCCCTCACTCCCTCCCTCTCTCTCTACTCCTCTTTCTCTATCTATCTATCTATCATCTATCAAGAGAAAATAGATGAATATTGGATGGATGGATGGATGGATGGATGGATGATTGGACCAACCCAAACCCAAGTCCAAAACCACCACACCTAATTGTCTCCCCAGGGCTCTAAAGTACCCTATAAATCAGTCTTGAGACTATATCCAGAAATGTTAGTTAAATCCAGAGAGATGCAGATGGACCTTAGAAAGAAAAGTTCAGACTTCGGGTGGGAAGGAGATGAGCAGCAGAGAGGCAGGAAATAGGAGATTATGGTCAGACGAGGGGCTAAGAAGAAGAAGACAATAATTGAGAGAAATTTTGAGTGGCAGGCCTGGGGCACCATCCCAGCACAGGAAAAGAGCCTATTACCTTGTGCTTGGATTGAACCAAAAGGCCAAGGAAGCAGCAAAGCATGATGTGCAGCCAGAGGCTCAGGGAGCCAGGTGCTCGCTATATTTATTCATGTATGTATACGCTGCGTGCTTCTAAGAAGAACATAAGGTACCTTACAAGGATACACCAAGTACAAGGTAACATAAGTAAGAGCTAGGTGAGAAAGGAAAAGGCAGATAACAAGGACTGGGGCATAAGAGGAAGACAGGAAAGATACAAGCATGCATATCTTAAAACCCCATGCACAAGCTGTGGGGCAATCGCACATCTACCTCTAAGCTTGCTAGAGGAAAGGAGTCCAGGGGGCACTCAGTAGTCCCTTTCTTCCCTGTCCAAGTATAGATTACTTAAGACACAGACATGGAAATCAGACATGTAGCAGGAGCATGGTAATAGCAAATTTTGAACACACAGCTAAAGTAAGCAACCAAATCAACTTGCCACTGCTCTCCACTGGCACACAGCCTCTCATGGCTCTGTCCTCTGTGGGAATGTTTATATCCAAAGGCAGGAGCACTTAGCCAAGAGGCCTGGGGCAAGGAGGGATGGAAAGAACCCAGATCCTCAATGCTCAGAGCCTTTTACAAGTTAAGCCTTAGCCAGTCAAGAAACATTAACTGTTGGTTGTTACCCACCAGCCAAGGAGTCCTACACTGTGACAGAGAGAGAGAGAGAGAGAGAGAGAGAGAGGAGTGGGAAAGAGGCTGAGACTGTTCCTCCAGTGGCAGTGCTCCCCATGCAGACACAAGGAGTGGGGCTACCTGCTGGCTGCTGACATGACCCTGGGGACCATAATGAAAGGGTTTGTTCACTTTTTCATCTTTTTGTGTCCTTTTCCTCACCTTATAATTATTGGCAGCAAACATGCACCAGGGTAGGTTGGGAAAATCTGGTTTTGTCTAGGCTGCACCAGAGAGCCTAGCTAGGTGGGGAATGCCACCTTGGCTCTCCAGCACCATGTGACAGAATGGCCTGGAACCTTGCTTTGTTGTTCTGCTCCTCCAGTCAGGAGAGAAATGAGTGCCTGAGACCAGAGCCAGGCCTAGCATGATGCAGAGCCTGTGGTGAGCTCTTTCACAGGGAAGTTTGCACCTGGTAGCATTCAATTATTAATCATTGCAAATCCCCTGTGATTTTCAAGAAAAATGACACCTGAGAACTATCCAATTTTCATATCAAAATCTAAATTTTTGAAAATCTTATCCCTGAACTATCTATAGTGAGGGTGGTAGAGACAATACAATGGGTGATGGTCAGAGCTTAAATTATGTAACTCCTGGTGTCACAGATACTTTTGCATAAAGTCTGACTCAGAACATTAAAGAACGTTTCCTAGAGTAAATGCAGGAGCTATACTTAAAATCTGTGGGGAAAAAGGAAACTGTAGCTCTTAAGCATGAGACAAATTTCTCTCTCCCACTACTTTTCTTGAGAAAACTCAGAGATCCTCATTTGACCTGAGTTTTAAGCTATTTCTGGAGCCATGTAGAACACCAAATCTGCTAATAGGAAGCATTACCATTGTGTTATTTTTAATGTTTTGGCACTAAAAGTTCCCTGACTAATCAATTATTTCCAGCTCAGCTAAGCTTTCCACCTAAGACTCTCCAGCTCAATGTCTGTCAGCTCCTCGTCGCTCTGTTTCACCTCAGCACCCTTAGAGCAGACAGGAAGCTACAGGGTCCTTCATTTGTAAAGTTCTTCTCAGAAAGAGACTATAAGGGCTGAGAGCTACAGTGAACTTCTGAAGGACATGGATTAACTTTCCACTCTATTACCAGCTTTCTTCAAAATCTTTTCTTAATTATCCCCTTTCTCAAGGAGTTATTATCATTAAGCTAATTTAATGAACAATGTTAACTATTATGGGGGGAATTAAAAAATATTGAAGTCCTGGGGCGCCTGGGTGGCTCAGTCGGTTGAGCGTCCGACTTCAGCTCAGGTCACGATCTCACGGTCCGTGAGTTCCAGCCCCGCGTCAGGCTCTGGGCTGATGGCTCAGAGCCTGGAGCCTGCTTCCGATTCTGTGTCTCCCTCTCTCTCTGCCCCTGCCCCGTTCATGCTCTCTCTGTCTCAAAAATAAATAAAACATTAAAAAAAAATTAAAATAAAAAAAAAATATTGAAGTCCAGTTGCTTCCATCACAACAGAATTGAAAAAAATGAATATACATACTCTATCCAATAAATTATTGCTCAACCAATTTATACGTAAGGAAATATAGGCAGTAAATTATCAAGGATTGAAATGATTGACTTGATAGCAATGAAACAAATCCAATTTAAATAATTTCAGATTATCATTACTCATCTATTTAAACCATTATTAAGCCTTGGTGATGGATCTATTCAGAAATATATGTTCTAATACATTTTGGGGAGAGCAATTTATCAACACTGATTAAAAGTGATGAATGTCTGAAAAAATTTAGTTCCATTTTATGACATCTACCACAAGCAAAAATGAACAAAAACAAAAACAGTGTATAAAAATGTTCACAGGGATGTTATTAATAATAGTAGAAAACTGCAAATAATCTGATTCCTAGAAGTAGGAGAATGGTGGAGAAAATTGCTAGATACCAACACAATTGTTGCTGTAGTACTAGACAGCTCTTCAAAAATATGCTTAGTCAACTCACATTTAATGTAATTATTGATATGATATGTGTTTCTGTTCATGTCTTTTGCCATTTCTCTGTTCCTCTATTACTGCTTTTTTTTTTCTTGTGGTAAGCAAATATGTTTTAGTGTTCCATTTTAATTCCTCTGTTGATTTTTTAGCTATATTTTTAAGGTTATTTTCTTAGAAATTGCTCTTGGGATTATAATGTGCATATTTAATTTATCACAGTCAATTACAGATTGATAGTAACTTAATTTTGGTAAAATATAGCCAGTTTATTTCAATGTAGCTCCATTTCTTCCCTCTTCCTTTGTTATTATTGCTATATATACTATATATCATTATAGATACCATATATACTCATGTATAATAATATATAATGTATGATATCACAAATAATTATATAGCATATCTAATACATCATACTATATATTGTGCATGATATATATCACAAATCCAACAATATGATATTATAGTTATTGCTTTAAGCAGTCATTTTTTTTAAATAAAATATGGAAAGAGAGAAATATATTTAATATTTTTAATGCTCTTCATTTCTTCCTGTGGATTTGAGTTACCATCTGGTAGAATTTCATTTCAGCCTGACTGACCTTCTGACTTTCTTCAGTATCTTTTGTAGAGTAGGTATTTTAGCAGAATAGTCTTCCATTGTTTTGCTTATCTGGAAATGTATTTATTTCACCTATATTTTTGGAGGATAGTTTGCATGATACAGAATTCTTAGTTGGGTTTTTTCTTTCAATGCCTTGACTATGTCATTTCACTCGCTGTTAAGCTCCATCATTTCTAATGAGAAATCAATTCTGATACTTTCCATCCTCTTCTTATTTTTAAGGTTTCCATATTTGAATCCATTCATCTTGTTTTCCATACTTTCGTCTCTTTAATTTAGTAAGATGTGCAGTATTATTGCTATTGTTGCTCATTTAACTTTTTAGTCTGTTTGTACTGCTTTGTATAGAGGGTGAGTGGGTCCAGGTTCATTGTCCTTCAAAGTCATAACTTCTTGTCTTGGTGCTGCTTCAATCCTATGAAACATCCAGTTATGGCAGGTTTAACTGAAGTGAGATGAGGCAGAGCTAAGCACCAAGAACCTGCAGAACCCAAGCAAGCGGGTGGCATTAGCAAGGTCCAGCAAGAAGTAACAGGATGAATGACAGATAAACAGGACCGTCAACAGAGGTCCGGCAACATTCAGAAGCATAAGCAAGAAGATAACCAGTAGCATGGATGCCTATGATCAAATTAGCAGAATCCAGCCGAGTGCTGGGATCAAAGTTTGGTTCCAGTTTGACTCTGTGGAAAACACCAGGGCTTTGGCATTAGAGAATCTTATGTGATCTTGAGTAAGTTCTCAGTCTATGTGAGCCTTATTTTCCTATCTATAAAGAGAGCTTATAATACCTGTTATTATTGCAGGATTTTTGTAATGACTAATATGTGTAATGCACAATGTGGGACATGGTAGGTGTTTAATAAATGGTAACTGCTTATGGTATTATAAGTGAAGGGACTGATAATATAAACAGGACCTCATTCCTAAAGAACCTGTCAAAGCTTAGATGTAAGCACTAGGTGAACAAAGTGAAGATTTAGTTCTTAAAACTTAGACCCAAGGTAAGATTCCATTTACCTTCATGGAGGCAAAGGTCAGAGCTGGATTGTGTTCATAAGTCACCTAAATATTGTACCAGAACTCCTCATGTTTCTATTTGAAGCATCTGACAATGGTGATACAAAATGAGCATGTTTAACAGTTTGTGAAGTTCTTTTCTACAATGGAGATCATACATTAACACTGTTCCAGTTACCATGACTTGGTAACAAATTTCTCCAAAATCTAGAGGCTTAAGCCAATGACATTTGCTTATGAATCTTCAATTTGAGGAAAACTGGGTGGGGTGGCTCTTCTACGCACGACTCAGTGTCAGCTAGGGTGATTGGAAGGCTGAGGTCGGCAGTTATCTGAAGACTTTTTCCTTCACATGATGCCTGCTGCCAACTGAGACCTTCGCAGGGGCTATTGGCTGAGACACCTACTCTTCATATATCTTGAACGTGAACCTGGACTTCTTTATATGATGGTTACGAATGAAGTGTGTGTGTGTGTGTGTGTGTGTGTGTGTGTGTGTGACAGAGAGAGAGAGAGAGAGAGAGGAAGAGTGAAGGGGGGAGAAAGAAAGAGAGGGAGAAGAGAGAGATTCAATGAATGGAAACATAAAACCATATCCTTGATGGAAGAGTACCAACATTATAGTTTAAAAAGAGCCTGTTGCATGGAATATGGTGATGTAACCATCTTTGTAGGAAAAACATCTGCCATTCAGCTTTTGAGGGGTTTGTTTCCAGAATGTATGAGAAAATTCAGAATTAAAAATAAATAAAGTTTATTTATAACAGTAATTTGATCTAAATGAAAAGTCATGATTCTCAGAGCGATATGAAGTGCACTTTCTGCAGCTGCACATGTTACTGATCTGGCAGGGGAACAATCTTAAAATAATTACTAACTTTGGAAGCAAATGCTAACATTTCTTTGGTAGGTTTAGGTCTTCTGGTTTTCATGTGGTCAATGATATTACTACAGCTTCCTTTGGTGGGTGACAATTTCAACAAATCATTGTGTAAGTTATACATTCATCACCACCTTTCTTGAGAAACAAAACTTCAATAATTGATATTTCATGAAACATGAACTTTTGTTTTTTGAGCTCATTGACCAACAAAAGAGTTTATTGTAAGATGGGGGGTGGATAAAATAGGTGATGAGGATTAAGGAGGGCACTTTCTATGATGCGCATCAGGTGTTGTATGGTAGTATTGAATCATGACATTGTACACCTAAAACTAATATTACATTGTATGTTAACTAACTGGAATTTAAATAAAAGCTTTAAGAAAAGAGACATAAATAAATAAATAAATAAATAAATAAATAACTTATAAAAAAGAGTTTACTGGGTTGCCTGGGTGGCTCAATCAGTTAAGCATCTGTTATTAATGTGATGTATCACGTTGATCGATTTGCGAATGTTGAACCAGCCCTGCATCCCAGGAACGAATCCCACTTGATCACGGTGAATAATTCTTTTTATATGCTGTTGAATTCGATTTGCTAGTATCTTATTGAGAATTTTTGCATCCATATTCATCAGGGATATTGGCCTGTAGTTCTCTTTTTTTACTGGGTCTCTGTCTGGTTTAGGAATCAAAGTAATACTGGCTTCATAGAATGAGTCTGGAAGTTTTCCTTCCCTTTCTATTTCTTGGAATAGCTTGAGAAGGATAGGTATTATTTCTGCTTTAAACGTCTGGTAGAACTCCCCTGGGAAGCCATCTGGTCCCGGACTCTTATTTGTTGGGAGATTTTTGATAACCGATTCAATTTCTTCGCTGGTTATGGGTCTGTTCAAGCTTTCTATTTCCTCCTGATTGAGTTTTGGAAGAGTGTGGGTGTTTAGGAATTTGTCCATTTCTTCCAGGTTGTCCAATTTATTGGCATATAATTTTTCATAGTATTCCCTGATAATTGTTTGTATCTCTGAGGGATTGGTTGTAATAATTCCATTTTCATTCATGATTTTATCTATTTGGGTCATCTCCCTTTTCTTTTTGAGAAGCCTGGCTAGAGGTTTGTCAATTTTGTTTATTTTTTCAAAAAACCAACTCTTGGTTTCGTTGATCTGCTCTACAGTTTTTTTAGATTTTATATGGTTTATTTCTGCTCTGATCTTTATTATTTCTCTTCTTCCGCTGGGTTTAGGCTGCCTTTGCTGTTCTGCTTCTATTTCCTTTAGGTGTGCTGTTAGATTTTGTATTTGGGATTTTTCTTGTTTCTTGAGATAGGCCTGGATTGCAATGTATTTTCCTCTCAGGACTGCCTTCACTGCGTCCCAAAGTGTTTGGATTGTTGTATTTTCATTTTCGTTTGTTTCCATATATTTTTAAATTTCTTCTCTAATTGCCTGGTTGACCCACTCATTCGTTAGTAGGGTGTTCTTTAACCTCCATGCTTTTGGAGGTTTTCCAGACTTTTTCCTGTGGTTGATTTCAAGCTTCATAGCATTGTGGTCTGAAAGTATGCATGGTATAATTTCAATTCTTGTAAACTTATGAAGGGCTGTTTTGTGACCCAGTATATGATCTATCTTGGAGAATGTTCCATGTGCACTTGAGAAGAAAGTATATTCTGTTGCTTTGGGATGCAGAGTTCTAAATATATCTGTCAAGTCCATCTGATCCAATGTATCATTCAGGGCCCTCATTTCTTTATTGACCGTGTGTCTAGCTGATGTATCCATTTCTGTAAGTAGGGTGTTAAAGTCCCCTGCAATTATCACATTCTTATCAATAAGGTTGCTTATGTTTATGAGTAATTGTTTTATATATTTGGGGGCTCCCATATTCGGCGCATAGACATTTATAATTGTTAGCTCTTCCTGATGGATAGACCCTGTAATTATTATATAATGCCCTTCTTCATCTCTTGTTACAGCCTTTAATTTAAAGTCTAGTTTGTCTTGGGGCGCCTGGGTGGCGCAGTCGGTTAAGCATCCGACTTCAGCCAGGTCACGATCTCGCGGTCCGTGAGTTCGAGCCCTGCGTCAGGCTCTGGGCTGATGGCTCAGAGCCTGGAGCCTGTTTCCGATTCTGTGTCTCCCTCTCTCTCTGCCCCTCCCCCGTTCATGCTCTGTCTCTCTCTGTCCCAAAAATAAATAAAAAAAACGCTAAAGTCTAGTTTGTCTGATATAAGTATGGCTACTCCAGATTTCTTTTGCCTTCCAGTAGCATGATAAATAGTTCTCCATCCCCTCACTCTCAATCTAAAGGTGTCCTCAGGTCTAAAATGAGTCTCTTGTAGACAGCAAATTGATGGGTCTTGTTTTTTTATCCATTCTGATACCCTATGTCTTTTGGTTGGCGCATTTAGTCCATTTACATTCAGTGTTATTATAGAAAGATACGGGTTTAGAGTCATTGTGATGTCTGTATGTTTTATGCTTGTAGCGATGTCTCTGGTACTTTGTCTCACAGGATTCCCCTTAGGATCTCTTGTAGGGCTGGTTTAGTGGTGACAAATTCCTTCAGTTTTTGTTTGTTTGGGAAGACCTTTATCTCTCCTTCTATTCTAAACGACAGACTTGCTGGATAAAGGATTCTCGGCTGCATATTTTTTCTGTTCATCACATTGAAGATCTCCTGCCATGCCTTTCTGGCCTGCCAAGTTTCAAAAGAGAGATCAGTCACGAGTCTTATAGGTCTCCCTTTATATGTGAGGGCACGTTTATCCCTTGATGCTTTCAGAATTTTCTCTTTATCCTTGTATGTTGCCAGTTTCACTATGATATGTCGTGCAGAAGATCGATTCAAGTTACGTCTGAAGGGAGTTCTCTGTGCCTCTTGGATTTCAATGCCTTTTTCCTTCCCCAGTTCAGGGAAGTTCTCAGCTATGATTTCTTCAAGTACCCCTTCAGCACCTTTCCCTCTCTCTTCCTCCTCTGGGATACCAATTATGCATATATTATTTCTTTTTAGTGTATCACTTAGTTCTTTAATTTTCCCCTCATACTCCTGGATTTTTTTATCTCTCTTTCTCTCAGCTTCCTCTTTTTCCATAACTTTATCTTCTAGTTCACCTATTCTCTCCTCTGCCTCTTCAATCCGAGCTGTCGTCGTTTCCATTTTGTTTTGCATTTCGTTTAAAGCGCTTTTCAGCTCCTCGTGACTGTTCCTTAGTCCCTTGATCTCTGTAGCAAGAGATTCTCTGCTGTCCTCTATACTGTTTTCAAGCCCAGCGATTAATTTTACGACTATTATTCTAAATTCACTTTCTGTTATATTATTTAAATCCTTTTTGATCAGTTCATTGGCTGTTGTTATTTCCTGGAGATTCTTCTGAGGGGAATTCTTCCATTTGGTCATTTTGGAGAGTCCCTGGAGTGGTGCGGACCTGCAGGGCACTTCCCCTGTGCTGTGGTGTATAACTGGAGTTGGTGGGCGGGGCCGCAGTCAGACCTGATGTCTGTCCCCAGCCCACCGCTGGGGCCACAGTCAGACTGGTGTGTGCCTTCTCTTCCCCTCTCCTAAGGGCGGGATTCACTGTGGGGTGGCGAGGCCCGTCTGGGCTACTTGCACACTGCCAGGCTTGTGGTGCTGGGGATCTGGCATATTAGCTGGGGTGGGTAGGCAAGGTGCACGGGGGCAGGAGGGGCAGGCTTAGCTCACTTCTCCTTAGATGATCCACTTCAGGAGGGGCCCTGTGGCAGCGAGAGGGAGTCAGATCCGCTGCCGGAGGTTTGGCTCCGCAGAAGCACAGAGTTGGGTGTTTGCGCGGAGCGAGCAAGTTCCCTGGCAGGAACTGGTTCCCTTTGGGATTTTGGCTGGGGGATGGGCGAGGGAGATGGCGCTGGCGAACGCCTTTGTTCCCCACCAAGCTGAGCTCTGTCGTCCCGGGGCTCATCAACTCTCCCTCCCTTTGTCCTCCAGCCTTCCTGCTTTCCGAGCAGATCTGTTCACTTATGACCTCCCAGATGCTAAGTCCCGCTTGCTGTCAGAACACACTCCGTCTGCCCCCTCCGCTTTGCAAGCCAGACTCGGGGGCTCTGCTTGGCCGGCAGGCTGCCCCTCCACCCCGGCTCCCTCCCACCAGTCCGTGGAGAGCGCACCGCCTCTCCGCCCTTCCTACCCTCTTCCGTGGGCCTCTCGTCTGCGCTTGGCTCCGGAGACTCCATTCTGCTAATCCTCTGGCAGTTTTCTGGGTTATTTAGGCAGGTGTAGGTGGAATGTAAGTGATCAGCAGGACGCGCGGTGAGCCCAGCGTCCTCCTATGCCACCATCTTCCAACAATCTCCCCCTCAATCAGTTAAGCATCTGACTTCAGCTCAGGTCATGATCTCATGATTTGTGAGTTTAAGCCCTACTTTGGGCTCTGTGCTGACAGCTCAGAGCCTGGAGCCTGCCTCGGATTCTGTGTCTCCCTCTCTCTTTACCCTGCTCATGCTCTCTCAAAAATAAATAAACGTTAAAAAAAGAGTTTATTGCAAAATTAACAGGTAAACCTCAAAGAATAAAATAAATGGCTATAGACATGCATACGATGGAATATTATTCAGCCTTATAAAGCAAGAAAATTCTAACACATGCTACACAGATGAACCTTGCAGAGTATTATGCTAAGTGAAACAAGCCAATCACAAAAGGACAAATATCATATGATTCCACTTACATGAGATCCCTAGAGTGGTGAAATTCATAGAGACAAAAAGTAGAATGGTGGTTACCAGAGGCTGGAAGGAAAGGGGGATGCAAAGTTAGTGTTTAACTGGTACAGAATTTCAGTTTAGAAAATGAAAAAGTTCTGCAGATAGATGGTGGTGATGGTTCCAGAACAATGTGAATGTACTCAGTGACACTATGGTGCACACTTCAAAATGGTTAAAATGGTAAATTTATGTGGGGTGTCTGGGTGGCTCAGTTAAGCATCTGACTTCAGCTCAGGTCATGATCTCATGGCTCATGAGTTTGAGCCCTGCATCGGGCTCTGTGCTGACAGCTCAGAGCCTGGAGTCTGCTTTGGATTCTGTGTCTCCCTCTTTCTCTACCCTCCTCCACCTGCTCACTCTCTCTTGCTCTCTCTCTCTCAAAGATAAATAAACATTAAAAAAAATTTAATGGTAGATTTATGTTATATACATTCTGCTACAACAAAAAATATAAAAAACAAATAAATAAACTTATTTATATTTATTTCACATACTAAATGACTAACCATTCTTCAGTTAACATTCAGAATACATGCTCAGTGGAAGGACAGCTGTGCCTCCATAGCTTGTACATATTTCACTTGTTTTACATAACCTATCATTTTCCAACTTCCCCACTGACCCCACCAACTAGCAGCCTGGTGGCTTCATGCAAATGGCTCACATGAGCGGCCAGTTGGCACCCAAGTTGTTGGTTGGAGCCCGTAGTGGCCAAATCCTTTTCCCACCAAACTGGAAAGAGATAGCTGAGTGCACTTTGTTTTATTGGTATGTCTTCACCTTTAAGTGCATGTTGCACTTAAGAGGGAGGTGTTACTTACTCTGCGTCATGGAAGGGTCAAGAAAAAAGAAAAGTATTATCACTCTTCATCATCTTTCAGATTTAACACATGTGAAGGTGAGAACTCTGTTCCTTACACACTTTCTTACCTACTACTAGATAAGACCATGACAGAGGCCAGAAGTACTCCATGAAGATGGCACAAAAGCTATCAAGATTATTTGAATGCAACTACTACTAATAATATTATCTTTAAGAAAGGAAACATATGGGGAAAATATCAAATGGAAGAGGGGCATGTAGACAACAACAAAAACAGAACTGCCCTGGGTATACTAGGACTTATGGTTACCCTAAAATGGGTATAATAACTAAACACACCTCATTACAAGGGTCATTATAAGAATTCTTTTTTTTTTTTTTTTTTTTTTTAATTTTTTTAATGTTTATTTATTTTTGAGACAGAGAGAGACAGAGCATGAACGGGGGAGGGTCAGAGAGAGGGAGACACAGAATCTGAAACAGGCTCCGGGCTCTGAGCTGTCAGCACAGAGCCCGATGTGGGGCTCGAACTCACGGACTGCGAGATCATGACCTGAGCCGAAGTCGGCGCTCAACCGACTGAGCCACCCAGGCGCCCCTATAAGAATTCAATGTGGTTATGTTGTGAAAGCATTTCATGCGATCTAAAGTGCTATATAGAGTTTTCTATATAAAGATCCATATATGCATCCTCTCTCACTGATTATTTCAAAGAATGTTACTATCATTTTGTAAATTTCCGTAAAGTATCTTGCTGTGATTTTAATAGTCATTGCATTAAACCTATATATTAACCTAGAGAGCATTTTCATACTCACTGTTTTTAGTCTTTTAAATAAATAGTATGGCACAGCTCCCTACTTACTCAAGTTTGCCTTTATTGTCCTCATTAGACTTTTATAGATTCTTCAAATAAATCTCTTTGTCCTGGATTATATTAATAGCCAAGGATTTAATGTCCTGTTGCTATTTTAACAGAATCTACATTTTCATTGCATTTTCCAGCCTTGCATCACTAGAGTATATAAAGATGTTTTTGTCTATGTGGTGAATTAATCTTGCAATTTTTTTTCTCACCTCCTTTAATCTCTTTTGCCTCCTACTGCTCCAATTCTGATGTCTCTACCCCAAGTCCCACTCCCCTGAGCACCAATCACATCTATACAACTCCCCACTGCCCAAATACCCCTCAGGCATCTCAAATTTAACATAACTAGAAGAAATTTCATCTTCCTCCCAGAACCTCCTCGTCCTTTGATATTCTTAATTTCAGTGAACCACATATCCTGTTGTACAAGGTAAAACTTAGAAGCTAGCCTTGACCCTGTCTCCTCTTTCACCATACACATCATCACATACCAAGTTATATACAGCCTATATCCCTCATATCTGAAATCCAGTGTCTCCTCTCTCTTCAAGTTCAGGGCTGGAAATGGGCTTTTTTGTTTGCCTGTTTGTAGCTCTTCTCCCTCCTTCTATTTTTGTCTGACTCTTGCTTTCCCCCCAACCCCTGCCCACCCTTACATACATTCAAGTTGTTCTTCATACTATAGCCAAAGGGATCTTTCTGAAACCATGCTGCTCCTATGCTCAGAACCCTTCAAAAGTTATCCAACATGTTTGGGAGAAAATGTGAATTTCATCCTCCTCTTAGGTGAGTACACAAGATTGGTGACTTGGTGCCAACCTGTATCTGCATTGTCAGTTCTCAACACTGAACCACCCCCCCCCCCCTTTATTATAGCCACAATGCTTTACCTCTGCTACCCAAAGCAGCCATTGTCTTCTTTGGATTTTGAATGATTCCTATTCCCTCCATTTGGAAACACTTACAACTCTTTTAGGTCTTCTTTAGGAGAGCACCCATCTCCAGAAAGCTTTCTCTCACCTCTGGGTAAGAGGGTAAGATTCCACAGTCTCTTTGTCTCCAGAAGCAAAGCTTGTGTGTGCAAGAGGCAGGCATCCCTGAAGTGGGCTTATGCCGGGCACAACACAATATGCTCCCTGTTCTTGGAGTCTTAATACTCCAGAGGGAAAGCAGATCACAACTGAAACAGATCAGAGCTTGAGACTTGGTAGTACATGTAACCAGCCACCTGACTGGAAAGTCCAACTTACTCTCACATTTGTTCAGCATGCATGGTAAGAATAGCAAAACTTTGTCACTGAAATCCAAGAGCAGCCATGCAGACAAGTCCAGCTTTGTGTCAGATTGAGGCCCCTCCCACTTCTGCCAGGGTCACTGATCAGGGAAACAGACGGTCAGTATGGTAGACAGTAAAGGTAGGAGCAGAGGATGCATTGTGACATACCCTCACCTACATGGGAAACCCACTGTTTCTCATTTGTTGTTTTTTTTTTTAATGTTTATTTATTATTTTGAGAGAGAGACAGAGCTTGAGCAGGGGAGAAGCAGAGAGAGAGGGAGACACAGAATCTGGGGCAGGCTTCAGGCTCTGAGCTGTCAGCACAGAGCCTGACGCAGGGCTTGAACTCACAGATCGCGAGATCATGACCTGAGCCAAAGTCAGACGCTCAACTGACTGAGCCACCCAGGCTCCCCCCCTCACTTGTTTTTAATTACCAGCTTAAAAAAAACAGGATATATCATTCTGGGATTATCACCTACAGAAGTACAATGACTAGGGGTAGTTCAGAGGGAGAGTTGTAAGCCCACAGGGCAGTCTATTGGATTCCACGGTGGTTTCCATGGAGGGTGGGAATAGCAAAGATGGCAGTGGAAGGTGTTTTTAATTTGATTTTTGCAGTGAGTTGCTATCTTTAAATGTATTAAAAAGTGTAATGTGTGAACAAATTCTAGTACAGCCGGTTATTTATCAGTTTTCCAGTAAATTCTAGCATGGCGTAAGAGGAAAAGGCACTGACATATTACATTCCTAGTGGACATTTGCTCTCCCTTTGCCACAGACACCTGCCAGAACCAAGCCAGGTTTGTCAGGAACAGCAGCGCATTTCATTCATGCCGGCATATGTGCTCACCCTAGCTTGCATCTAACTTTTAGTCTGTGTTCGTTTCAAGAGTATTTCTTGTATGCAGCTACATGCTTGATTCTGATTTGTCATCGTTGCTGCTGTTGTTTAAACTAGGAATCAACCCTTCATTTTCTATAACAGATCCATCCCATTAAGCTTATGTAATATTCTCTATATTGCCCTATAAACTTCACCATTTTTCTTTGTTTCCTCCTTTTAGAATGTAAAAGTGTGTTAAATTCTTTCTTGTGTTTTATTTTACTTTTTCATGTGTATTTATTTATTTTGAGAGAGAGCATGAACTCAGGGAAGGGGCAGAGAGAGGAGGGAGAGAATCCCACTGACAGTGCAGAGCCTTAAGTAAGTAGTTATAGTACTCTTATGTTCATTACAACATCAAATAATGATTCAACAAATATTTATTGAGAATCTAGTATGTGCTGGGCTTGGAGGCACAGTGGTGTATCAGCTTACTTTTGGTACATACCTAATCACCCCCAAATTTTGCAGCTTCAAACAATAATAGACTGTTTCTCACAATTCTGGGTGAAGTCAGGGCAGTTCTAGTCTGAGCCAGAGGGGAAGATCTCCACTGGGCTTGCTAGCAGCTCAACTGGTAACTAGTTAATCTAAGATGACCTCACGCATATGTCCAGCAGCTGGCAGGTGTTGGCTGAGGTGTCTACATTCCCCTCCAGGTGGCCTCACATCCTTTGCAGGCTAGCTCAGGCTTATCCATGTGGCAGTCTCACAGCTCCAGCGGCAGCAAGAGAGCACAAGCCCCAGTGCACAGGTGCTTTTACACCTCTGCCTACATCATGTGTGTTTGCTAACGTGCTATTAGCCAGAGCAAATCACATGAGCAGCCTAGATTGCAAGGATGGAGAAACAGATGCTCCCTGGGAGCAGTGGCAAAGTCCAGAGCAAGAGAGAGGATGCAAAGGAGGAAGAACACATGCTACTCCTGCAGTCTACCTTAGTCCACCTCAGCTACAACTGATATACATTCTTCTTACATGCAAAGTATGCCTGTTCCCATCCCAGGACATCCAAAAGTCCCATTCAATTATGGCGGTAGGTTTGAAGTCCAGGATCTCATAACCTAAACCAGGCCCACATGTAGCTCCTCTTAACCCAGAGGCTGATGAACTTAAAAGACAAGCTATCCGATAGTAGTCTGGGCTTGCAACTGGCATCTGAAGTGGGACGTGGAGCAGTCTTATAGGACTGAACTCTTAACCTATGGAATCTGACATTATCTCTGGGTAGATAGTGTTAGAATTGAATTGAATTGAATTCTTGGACACCTAGTTGGTATCCAAGAATCGCTTGGTCTTGGGGGCAGGGGAACCACTTCCCCTAATGTTGTAATTGGGAACCTTAAAAGACTAACATAGCAGCAAAGTCACATTGTGACCTACCATATTTACAGAGTAAACCACCTACAAACAGCAACCATTTATCACTTCCCACGATTCTGTGAATTGACTGGGCAGCTAATGATCTAGGATGGCCTTATTCAGTTGAGCAGTTTATAATCTGCACATTGAGTTGCTTCAGTCCTTCACTTGCTTCTCACTCTCCAGCAGGCTAGCTCAGGCTTGGTCATATTGCAGATTGTCACAGATTGAAAGTATGCACAAATTCTTTCTCTCCCTATACTCATCCCTTTGCAATGGGATGTCGCAGACTCTGCTGCCCACAGATATATAAACCAGCTCAGCAGAGATCAGCTGAGACAACCCAGATCAGAAGAACTGACCCACACAGTCACAAGAAACAATAAATGTTTATTGTTTCAAGTCTCTAAATTTTGAGACGTTTGGTTTATAGCAAAAGCTGCACATGTTAATGTAATATTCAAGGTAATATGCAATGGTAAACAAAACAGACCTTCCATCACATCAACCAAGAATAATTTTATTAACAAAAAATGTAGACATAAAATCACCCCCCATGAAGCTGTGTCCATAAAAATCAAACTGTTTCAATTAATAATGGTTCTATTTTCCTCATATCTTCCAATAATATTTAACCCCTATCTATTCTCTCATATAGCAGGAATGGGTTTTAAGAAAAAATTTGATGAGGGAGGGTAAGGGAGTATTAAAGAAGTTATGTTCAACTTTTTTCCTGCATATTGCAATCATTTTATTAGTGGGATACCAATATTTTACAGAAGGGCATTTGAAAACGACATGTCTAATTTATCTATTGATTTTATTTTAAAATATTGATCTTGCCCTTTGGGCATGTTCTAGTCTACTTATCTCTTATTAGTGTGTTTCATCTACTTTCAAATCCATAAAATCCCTTGTAATGATCTTGCCAACTGTGAAACTTTGTTGATAACCCACATGGGCTCTCTTGCCCTTGAAATCATCTACTTCTATTTTAAGAACATGAAGTGAACTTGACGAGATATTATAATTGTGGTGATAAGTCTATTTCTCTTCATTTGCATTTCATTCCCCGCCCCCCCCCCGCCCAAGCCCTTCTTTTCTCTAAAGCTGAGGGTCAATAAAATCATTCTTATTTTAACATGTTTAGAATTTATTTCTGTTTTTTTCTCAACAACTTATAAGTTCCCTTTAAAGTTGTGGATATTGTGACATGGATGTATCTGCTGAATCGAATGCTGGGCCTCATATGAGATTATGTTTTTTCCATGCACTTAATCAATGAGTATTTATTGAGCATCTATGACATGAAAAATATTCAGCTAGACACGGTGGGAGTCACCAAGATGCCTTTCAGAGCCCTGACGATACAACCACACATTTATTCTAATATTCTTATTCTTCTATTTCTTCTCATACTCAGGTTATTCACTAATTCTCTCTCTTGTGTATATTTTCTCTATATTAGTTCTCTCTTAAAAACTTAACTCTGATTGAACTTCACTGAGTTGTGACCTTGGGCATCACCAATTCTTCATGGGGCAGTGTCTCTCTGCCACTTTCATAGATTTTTTTCTTTTAAATTTTTTTTAATGTTTATTTCTGAGACAGAGAGAGACAGAGCATGAGTGGGGGAGGGGCGGAATGAGAGGGAGACACAGAATCTAAAGCAGACTCTAGGCTCTGAGCTGTCAGCACAAAGCCCGACTCGGGGCTCGAACTCACAGACCATGAGATCATGACCTGAGCCGAAGTCAGAAGTTCAACAGACTGAGCCACCCAGGCGCCTCCATAGATTTTTTTTTCTATTATCATTAAGCATAATTTAAATTGCAAAGTCAATCATACAATAACAAAATGAAAAAGTGTTGACTATTTATTGGAGTAGCTGAGCACTGAAGTTTGGAAAGGTTTTCCATGCTTAAGTCCTAGAGAGAGTATAGAATGTATTATTTTACCCAGAGCAGGAGCACGACTACAATTATTTTCAGAAAAAAAAAAGTTTTGCTTAAATTATGAATTGTATTCCTGGTTACTCTACTATTCTCAAAGCTGGGGAAGAAGAGAGGGAAGATAGCAGCGTAGGAGGATGCTGGGCTCACCGCGCGTCCTGCTGATCACTTACATTCCACCTACACCTGCCTAAATAACCAAGAAAACTGCCAGAGGATTAGCAGAACGGGGTTTCTGGAGCCAAGCGCAGACGAGAGGCCCACGGAAGAGGGTAGGAAGGGCGGAGAGGTGGTGCGCGCTCCACGGACTGGCAGGAGGGAGCCGGGGCGGAGGGGCAGCCTGCCGGCCAAGCAGAGCCCCCGAGTCTGGCTTGCAAAAGCGGAGGGGCCGGACGGAGTGTGTTCTGACAGCAAGCGGGACTTAGCATCTGGGAGGTCATAAGTGAACAGATCTGCTCGGAAAGCAGGAAGGCTGGAGGACAAAGGGAGGGAGAGTTGCTGAGCCCCGGGACGACAGAGCTCAGCTTGGCGGGGAACAAAGGCGTTCACCAGCGCCATCTCCCTCGCCCATCCCCCAGCCAAAATCCCAAAGAGAACCAGTTCCTGCCAGGGAACTTGCTCGCTCCGCGCAAACACCCAACTCTGTGCTTCTGCGGAGCCAAACCTCCGGCAGCGGATCTGACTCCCTCTCGCTGCCACAGGGCCCCTCCTGAAGTGGATCACCTAAGGAGAAGTGAGCTAAGCCTGCCCCTCCTGCCCCCGTGCACCTTGCCTACCCACCCCAGCTAATATGCCAGATCCCCAGCACCACAAGCCTGGCAGTGTGCAAGTAGCCCAGACGGGCCACGCCACCCCACAGTGAATCCCGCCCTTAGGAGAGGGGAAGAGAAGGCACACACCAGTCTGACTGTGGCCCCAGCGGTGGGCTGGGGACAGACATCAGGTCTGACTGCGGCCCCGCCCACCAACTCCAGTTATACACCACAGCACAGGGGAAGTGCCCTGCAGGTCCGAACCACTCCAGGGACTCTCCAAAATGACCAAATGGAAGAATTCCCCTCAGAAGAATCTCCAGGAAATAACAACAGCCAATGAACTGATCAAAAAGGATTTAAATAATATAACAGAAAGTGAATTTAGAATAATAGTCGTAAAATTAATCGCTGGGCTTGAAAACAGTATAGAGGACAGCAGAGAATCTCTTGCTACAGAGATCAAGGGACTAAGGAACAGTCACGAGGAGCTGAAAAGCGCTTTAAACGAAATGCAAAACAAAATGGAAACGACGACAGCTCGGATTGAAGAGGCAGAGGAGAGAATAGGTGAACTAGAAGATAAAGTTATGGAAAAAGAGGAAGCTGAGAGAAAGAGAGATAAAAAAATCCAGGAGTATGAGGGGAAAATTAAAGAACTAAGTGATACACTAAAAAGAAATAATATATGCATAATTGGTATCCCAGAGGAGGAAGAGAGAGGGAAAGGTGCTGAAGGGGTACTTGAAGAAATCATAGCTGAGAACTTCCCTGAACTGGGGAAGGAAAAAGGCATTGAAATCCAAGAGGCACAGAGAACTCCCTTCAGACGTAACTTGAATCGATCTTCTGCACGACATATCATAGTGAAACTGGCAACATACAAGGATAAAGAGAAAATTCTGAAAGCATCAAGGGATAAACGTGCCCTCACATATAAAGGGAGACCTATAAGACTCGTGACTGATCTCTCTTTTGAAACTTGGCAGGCCAGAAAGGCATGGCAGGAGATCTTCAATGTGATGAACAGAAAAAATATGCAGCCGAGAATCCTTTATCCAGCAAGTCTGTCGTTTAGAATAGAAGGAGAGATAAAGGTCTTCCCAAACAAACAAAAACTGAAGGAATTTGTCACCACTAAACCAGCCCTACAAGAGATCCTAAGGGGAATCCTGTGAGACAAAGTACCAGAGACATCGCTACAAGCATAAAACATACAGACATCACAATGACTCTAAACCCGTATCTTTCTATAATAACACTGAATGTAAATGGACTAAATGCACCAACCAAAAGACTTAGGGTATCAGAATGGATAAAAAAACAAGACCCATCAATTTGCTGTCTACAAGAGACTCATTTTAGACCTGAGGACACCTTTAGATTGAGAGTGAGGGGATGGAGAACTATTTATCATGCTACTGGAAGGCAAAAGAAAGCTGGAGTAGCCATACTTATATCAGACAAACTAGACTTTAAATTAAAGGCTGTAACAAGAGATGAAGAAGGGCATTATATAATAATTACAGGGTCTATCCATCAGGAAGAGCTAATAGTTATAAATGTCTATGCGCCGAATACGGGAGCCCCCAAATATATAAAACAATTACTCATAAACATAAGCAACCTTATTGATAAGAATGTGGTCATTGCAGGGGACTTTAACACCCCACTTACAGAAATGGATAGATCAGCTAGACACACGGTCAATAAAGAAACGAGGGCCCTGAATGATACATTGGATCAGATGGACTTGACAGATATATTTAGAACTCTGCATCCCAAAGCAACAGAATATACTTTCTTCTCGAGTGCACATGGAACATTCTCCAAGATAGATCATATACTGGGTCACAAAACAGCCCTTCATAAGTTTACAAGAATTGAAATTATACCATGCATACTTTCAGACCACAATGCTATGAAACTTGAAATCAACCACAGGAAAAAGTCTGGAAAACCTCCAAAAGCATGGAGGTTAAAGAACACCCTACTAACGAATGAGTGGGTCAACCAGGCAATTAGAGAAGAAATTTAAAAATATATGGAAAAAAATGAAAATGAAAATACAACAATCCAAACGCTTTGGGTCACAGTGAAGGCAGTCCTGAGAGGAAAATACATTGCAATCCAGGCCTATCTCAAGAAACAAGAAAAATCCCAAATACAAAATCTAACAGCACACCTAAAGGAAATAGAAGCAGAACAGCAAAGGCAGCCTAAACCCAGCGGAAGAAGAGAAATAATAAAGATCAGAGCAGAAATAAACCATATAAAATCTAAAAAAACTGTAGAGCAGATCAACGAAACCAAGAGTTGGTTTTTTGAAAAAGTAAACAAAATTGACAAACCTCTAGCCCGGCTTCTCAAAAAGAAAAGGGAGATGACCCAAATAGATAAAATCATGAATGAAAATGGAATTATTACAACCAATCCCTCAGAGATACAAACAATTATCAGGGAATACTATGAAAAATTATATGCCAATAAATTGGACAACCTGGAAGAAATGGACAAATTCCTAAATACCCACACGCTTCCAAAACTCAATCAGGAGGAAATAGAAAGCTTGAACAGACCCATAACCAGCGAAGAAATTGAATCGGTTATCAAAAATCTCCCAACAAATAAGAGTCCGGGACCAGATGGCTTCCCAGGGGAGTTCTACCAGACGTTTAAAGCAGAGATAATACCTATCCTTCTCAAGCTATTCCAAGAAATAGAAAGGGAAGGAAAACTTCCAGACTCATTCTATGAAGCCAGTATTACTTTGATTCCTAAACCAGACAGAGACCCAGTAAAAAAAGAGAACTACAGGCCAATATCCCTGATGAATATGGATGCAAAAATTCTTAATAAGATACTAGCAAATTGAATTCAACGGCATATAAAAAGAATTATTCACCATGATCAAGTGGGATTCATTCCTGGGATGCAGGGCTGGTTCAACATTCACAAATCAATCAATGTGATACATCACATTAACAAAAAAAAAAGAGAAGAACCATATGATCCTGTCAATCGATGCAGAAAAGGCCTTTGACAAAATCCAGCACCCTTTCTTAATAAAAACCCTTGAGAAAGTCAGGATAGAAAGAACATACTTAAAGATCATAAAAGCCATTTATGAAAAGCCCACAGCTAACATCATTCTCAATGGGGAAAAACTGAGTGCCTTTTCCCTGAGATCAGGAACACGACAGGGATGCCCACTCTCACCACTGTTGTTTAACATAGTGCTGGAAGTTCTAGCATTAGCAATCAGACAACAAAAGGAAATCAAAGGCATCAAAATTGGCAAAGATGAAGTCAAGCTTTCGCTTTTTGCAGATGACATGATATTATACATGGATAATCTGATAGAGTCCACCAAAAGTCTGCTAGAACTGATACATGAATTCAGCAAAGTTGCAGGATACAAAATCAATGTACAGAAATCAGTTGCATTCTTATACACTAACAATGAAGCAACAGAAAGACAAATGAAGAAACTGATCCCATTCACAATTGCACCAAGAAGCATAAAATACCTAGGAATAAATCTAACCAAAGATGTAAAAGATCTGTATGCTGAAAACTATAGAAAGCTTATGAAGGTAATTGAAGAAGATATAAAGAAATGGAAAGACATTCCCTGCTCATGGATTGGAAGAATAAATATTGTCAAAATGTCAATACTACCCAAAGCTATGTACACATTCAATGCAATCCCAATCAAAATTGCACCAGCATTCTTCTCGAAACTAGAACAAGCAATCCTAAAATTCATATGGAACCACAAAAGGCCCCGAATAGCCAAAGTAATTTTGAAGAAGAAGACCAAAGCAGGAGGCATCACAATCCCAGACTTTAGCCTCTACTACAAAGCTGTCATCATCAAGACAGCATGGTATTGGCACAAAAACAGACACATAGACCAATGGAATAGAATAGAAACCCCAGAACTAGACCCACAAACGTATGGCCAACTCATCTTTGACAAAGCAGGAAAGAACATCCAATGGAAAAAAGACAGTCTCTTTAACAAATGGTGCTGGGAGAACTGGACAGCAACATGCAGAAGGTTGAAACTAGACCACTTTCTCACACCATTCACAAAAATAAACTCAAAATGGATAAAGGACCTGAATGTGAGACAGGAAACCATCAAAACCTTAGAGGAGAAAGCAGGAAAAGACCTCTCTGACCTCAGCCGTAGCAATCTCTTACTCGACACATCCCCAAAGGCAAGGGAATTAAAAGCAAAAGTGAATTACTGGGACCTTATGAAGATAAAAACCTTCTGCACAGCAAAGGAAACAACCAACAAAACTAAAAGGCAACCAACGGAATGGGAAAAGTTATTTGCAAATGACATATCGAACAAAGGGCTAGTATCCAAAATCTATTAAGAGCTCACCAAACTCCACACCCGAAAAACAAATAACCCAGTGAAGAAATGGGCAGAAAACATGAATAGACACTTCTCTAAGGAAGACATCTGGATGGCCAACAGGCACATGAAAAGATGTTCAACGTCGCTCCTTATCAGGGAAATACAAATCAAAACCACACTCACATATCACCTCAAGCCAGTCAGAGTGGCCAAAATGAACAAATCAGGAGACTATAGATGCTGGAGAGGATGTGGAGAAACGGGAACCCTCTTGCACTGTTGGTGGGAATGCAAATTGGTGCAGCTGCTCTGGAAAGCAGTGTGGAGGTTCCTCAGAAAATTAAAAATAGACCTACCCTATGACCCAGCAATAGCACTGCTAGGAATTTACCCAAGGGATACAGGAGTACTGATGCATAGGGGCACTTGTGCCCCAATGTTTATAGCAGCACTCTCAACAATAGCCAAATTATGGAAAGAGCCTAAATGTCCATCAACTGATGAATGGATAAAGAAATTGTGGTTTATATACACAATGGAATACTACGTGGAAATATGGCCTTTTGTAGCAACGTGGATGGAACTGGAGAGTGTGATGCTAAGTGAAATAAGCCATACAGAGAAAGACAGATACCATATGGTTTCACTCTTATGTGGATCCTGAGAAACTTAACAGAAACCCATGGGGGAGGGGAAGGAAAAAAAAAAAAAAGAGGTTAGAGTGGGAGAGAGCCAAAGCATAAGAGACTGTTAAATACTGAGAACAAACTGAGGGTTGATGGGGGGTGGGAGGGAGGGGAGGGTGGGGGATGGGTATTGAGGAGGGCACCTTTTGGGATGAGCACTGGGTGTTGTATGGAAACCAATTTGACAATAAATTTCATATATTAAAAAAAATAAATAAATGTGAAAAAAATTTTTAATAAAATAAAATCTTTAAAAAAAAAAAAGCTGGTTGACATTATAAAACTATGGTATGCTACGAGGCTCTGGGGTTCAAATTTTAGTTCTGTCCCTACCTGATACATGACACTCACTTTCTAGCCTCAGTTCCTTCATCTGTATAATAGGGGTGATAATGAAATCTAGCTGAGAGGGCTGTCATGGGTAGTAAATGAGAGAAGCTAGGTAAAGCATTTAACATTGTGTCTATGATGGAGTAAATATTTAATGAATGGTAGTTAGTATTACTATGTCTGCACCCAGTATTGACCTTAAAAAATGAAAGTCATTTTATTTTTCACAAGTGCTTCTTTACAGGTTGTGAATTTGGCCTCATCAACCATTCCCCCAAGTATGCATATCTCTGATTTAGAGGAAATCATGAATCACTAAGCTTGAAGAATGTCAGTGTGAAAAGAAGTCAAATAAATTTATTCCATCCCTATTGTGAGTACTGACCAATGTTGGTATTCAATTGAATTTGAATAGTACTCCAAACAAAACCATAAATATTCATTACTTTATAAATGCTATTTTAGAAATCATTAGAAAATTCTTAAGAGTCATATATAATGAGACGGAAGAAAATTCCTGCATTTCTGATTTACCTACAGGTCTTTAGATACCAATCTGAAAACAGCATGACTTTCAAAATTCACATAGAAAACAAAATGATAATAATGTTTAGCTTTTAGAAGTTTAGACTCAAAAGCTTTAATACAATTTACAGTTCTTTTTAAAAAACAACATCATTGTACACAGAGATAATATCCTTATAAAACTATAACAGTAAAATTAAATGGCCAATGTAAATTCCCAGAACAGCCAAAGAGAAAATGAAATGAAAATAAAATAAGTATTACTGGTTTTCTCATTCAGAGCAAAGCTATTCAGTTTCTGAAATATTTGGAAGCTATAAGAAAGTTTTTCACACAACTGTTTTATCATTTAAACATACAAAATGTATTTGACAAATCCTAAGGAGACAGAGAAGACAAAAGTGAGTTTACTGAGGGATAGAAACTCCCTCCCAACGAAGTCAGTAATCCTGTGGTTTTATGGAGGTTTTTGTGCCTGTGAAAGGGGTTTAACACCACGTTTCCCTGAAATCCCTAAAGCAAGACTAAGGTAAGAAGGCACTGAGGCTTCCATATGTGATTCCAGGGACACATCCTCTCAGAGAGCAACACAGATGTAGATAAAAAACTTTATCCCCCAGCTGAGTTTGAAAAAGAAGACCTGATGCTTGAAGACACTAAGAAGATTAAAGCATTAGCTGTTTTTTTTGTGTTTTTTTTTTTTAAGCTTCAACACACTATCTTCCAGATGGTCCTTATTGAGAGTAGAGAGCTTGTTGGTTTTAAATGTATAAGAAATCCTTAGACTCCCTGGGTACAACCCTTACAGAACGCGACTTTTATTTTCACTTCCTGGGCAAAGCGCTTGTCCGTGGCCCCTGGTGTGGAGTGAAGAGGAGCTGCCTCAGAGAAATTCCCCACCAAGTCCCACAATGTCAGGAGGAAGGAGTGTCAGCAATGGCCAATGGGATTCAAGCAGCCGCGACAACAAAGTTCAGGATGTGAAATAGAAGCCCCATTACTACTCCCATCAGCTCATTCATTATTCTGTTTGCCGATTGTGTAAACCAGATTGGAGAGGAAGTCCAGATTTATTCATGTCAACAGAGGACAAGGTCCAGTGGCCAAGCTATCTATGCATTTGAGGTGGGACTTTTCCCCTAGGGGGTTAGAAAGAAGGTGATTTCAGATACAGCAAAAAAATAACGAGTAAAGGAAGGTTGGAGGAGTGGAAGGGGCTTTCACCAAAACTTCATTCAGTGAGGAGCTAATGTAAAACATGACTGTGGTCGATAACACTGTACTGTAGAATTTAAAAAAAACAAACAAAAAACTTAGTTCTGCTAAAATATCACCTCCTCAGACCAAAACACTCTGTTCTTTTGCCCTGCTTAGTTTGTCTCTGTAGAATTTATACTCCCTAAAGTTGTATTATGTAGCTATTTGTCTATTGATGGATTTGTCCATGCATCAGCTTTTTATTGATCACCTACTCTGACAGGCCTATTCTAGGCACTAAAATTACAGCACTGAATAAAACAGGCCAACAACTTGCTCTTATAGAACTTATATCTCATTTAGGAGCAAGGGGAAAGATTGAAAATGAGCAAATAAACAAGTAAATAGAAAGTCTGTCAGATAATTATAAGTGCTTTAGAGAAAAAATAATGCAGGAAAGAAAAATGAAGGACAACAGCATGTAGGGAGTGGCAATTTAGACAGAATAGGCAAGGAGAGCCTCACTGAAAAGATAAAATCTGAGCAGAGAGCTATAGGAAGTAAGGAGAGGCACATGTGGCTGACCAGGAGGGAAGAGTGTTCCTCCCTAAGCAGAGGAAACAAGTGCAAAGTCCCTGGGTCAGGAATGTGCTTAGTGTGTTTGAGGAACACAAGAGGCCAGTGGTCCAGGAAGAGGAAGCAGGGAGAAAATGGTGAGTGATGAGATCATAGAGACATAGGCACCTGGGCATATAGGGATGTTTTAAGGATTTTGCCATTAACTTTGAGTGAGAAAATCACTGGTTCAGGGTTTCAAGATAAAATATAAAACACCCAGTAAATTCAAACATCAGATGAAAACCAATTTTTTTAGTATAAGTATATCCCAAATATTGCATGGGACATATTTATATTTTAAAAGTATTTATTACTTACATGAAATTTGAATTTAACTGGTCATCCTGAATTTTTCTTGGCTAAATCTGGCAACTCTACATTGGATAGTTTTGAGGACAGGACTGACAGTCTGATCTAAGTTTTAAACAGGATTGCTCTGGTTGCCGAGGTAAGAATAGACAATGGAGGCAAAAGTGGAAGCAAGGAGAACCTCTTAGGATGTTATGGAAAAATCCAAGATGGCGAGGCTTTTTCTCAATGCCAAAGGAATGAATGAATCAACAAATGGATGGATAGATGGATGGTACTTTAATTTGACTAGAGTGTGGGGCAAATTAAAGTGGGAGACTGGGAAATATGCTGGAATGCTGGAAATGTCTACTGGGGCCAGATCAGAGGGAGCTTTTAGTATCAGGTGAGAGATTTGTACTTCATCTTTTAGGAAATGGGAAGCCCACAGAGGTTTTAGAGTGGGTGAATGATATCATAACTGGGTTTTAAAAGGACACTATGCCACCACAGAGCTAAAGAAAGGAAATAACTAGCAAGAGACCAGTTATGGGACTGTTCCGTCTCTGGTTTGGAGATGCCGAGGGTGAGAACTAGGGTGGGGCCTGCCAGACTGTTACTCATTAACTCTAAAAAGATGTTCTTCCTTATGAATTGACCCAATACCAAAAAATTAAATATTTATGAGCTCCTGAAATAAGAGCAAAATGTGTGGACAGTCATATATATATATATATATACACACACATATATATATACACACACACACACACACACATATATATATATATATATATATATATATATATATATATATATCAAGAATTCATTGATCCAAGCAATGGGAAACCCTCCCCCCACATACACACACACCCAATGGAGATACAGAGATCTGCCCCACAAAGACAACATTCCTCCATAGATAAGTAATTAGACATGGAGAAACAGGAGATAATTTATATGAAACCATTTGGTAATTTGTCCCTAATATCTACTTCAAAACTTCCAGTTAGAAGGCAGTTCTGAATGATCCCAAGGTTGCTGGGACCATGGATGTGCACACTTCCTAATAGCACCCTGGCTGTGTTCAGGCCTCTTTACCCATACAGCCATGGTTGGCAGAGAGGGCAGCTCTCATCCCTGCCCCAGGGGTGGAACTCACCGGTCTAAAGGCAATTCTATCCCCTTTGTGAGTGATGGGTAAAGAGTTGAACCTGTCCCATTTCTCACTGAAAGTTAATAGGAAGTAAGGGAGGGAGAGTGATTCTGGGAAAAGTGTCCTTCATTCTCAAACAGATCTATAGGAAGAGCCACCCTCACTTCTGATTATGGACAGTGTAGGGTCTGGATGTGATGAGTCCAGCTCAGGGGATGGATGATGGAATGAAGAGAAGGAAAGAACCTGGTCCTTGACCACATGACTGAACCACTGAACCAACAGCCCTGAGGCCCACCTTGCCTCTGTGATCTCTGCCGTGTGAGATACTAAATGCCCTTGTGGTTTATGCCACTGAGCCAGAAATTCTATTGCTGAGAGTTGCTGCTACCTGTGTCTTCACTGCTATACCCAGCACAGTATGCCAGACTCAGAGACCAGCAGGTCTCAGATACTAACCATGACCTCTGATGCACAAGGGTTAGCTCATACTGACCCATTTGCAACACTGATGCCCACTGGCAAGGCCTTTGCCATGTGAGAAGGGACATCCTTTTGTCCACATCCAGGAGGGGCTTCGTCTATAGAAACCTTCCCCCCTCCCACTTACTCTGCCCCAGAAGATGGGGAAGGATCTGTCTGATTGGTAAGAGGCTGATTAGCTCAACCTCTCTTCTCCCTCCTGGAGACACCAGTCCTGCCCCTCTACTGTGTCAAGGACAAGGTGGCTAAGTCCAATTCAGAAGTGAAGTGTTAGCTAGCCCACTTGGCTGCAGCTTTAAAGGCACTTTTCAGTCTTGTTGTATCAGTAACAAATGTCGTATTTTGACCCACATCTGTCTGGGTCCAGCATCCCTCCCTTCACTGGTTCTAAACTCAGGGAAGAAAGAAAGGGCTGTCGCTTCCATCACTACCCACGCCCCATGTATTGTTCAGGTGAAGGCTAAGCTTCTATAATGAGGTGGCTTAGCTAAGACAGAGGTGATTTCTCTCACACATGAATGAGATGAGACTCTGGATTAGCAGCATGTTCTGCCGAACACAATCATTTGTGGACCCAGGTTCTTCCACCCTGTGCTTCTGCCACCCCCAGTTTATCCTCATATGCATGATGGAAGCGGGGTCATCGCCGTATCCATATTCCAGTCCACAAGAAGGGAGAAGAGAGGATAGAGAAACAAATGCCCTGTGTAGTAAGGCCATGACCTAGAGATAGTGCCTGTGATTTCTACTTAACTCCAAATCCAGTCCTGTGGCTACTACTGCCGACTACAAGGGCAAAGTGTATCTTTGGCTTGGTGGCTCTACTCCCTAGACCTCTCATTTCTTTGGATGATTCACTCCAGGATTACTGCCTTGTTCCACAGGATAGAATAAGAAAATCCACTTAGCTACACAATACTGAGCTGTAATTGGGTGCCAGTGAAGACTGTGGTTCTTCTTGGACAATGTGATTCCCATGAAGCAGCTCCTTCATATTGATGCTTCTCAACCGTATTTTTGAGGGGCTTCTCCTGCCTATTCTAGGAGGTGAAGGAGCTGAGCATTTGCCACCAGCAGCCATGACTGGGAGCCAGGTCTTAGCCTTGCCTGGTGCACAGAGACACTTAACAGATGAAGCAATGAATAAATAAATGGGTGGGTATGTTGGTGGATGGATGGATGGATGGATGGATGGATGGAATCAGTCCTCTTCAGTCTAATGCTGTCTCCTATGGGTTATGCCACAGTACTCCATCTGTGATAAAGTGGGGAGTTCCCGGGCAGGAACATTCTAAGGACTGTCCAGCAAAAAGCAGCACCTAAGTAAAATAAGCATGGCAGAGAATAAGCATTTTTAAAACTTTGTTGTTTTCTTTGCTGTGAGGAGTCTTGCTCTAAGGATGACACTGGCCATGTTCCCTCCAAAATATAAAAGTTAAAAAAAAAAATCCCTTCTCTAAAGTCTCTGCTGCCTGGAGTTGGCTATTTCTCCCACATTTAAGTCATGAAGTCAGAGGAACAAGGGTCTGCATGTTTTTCAGGGTGTGAGATGTGTCTCTGTGCAAGGGAGGTCTTGGGAAGGGTTGGTCTGTGGACCAGCAGCTGGTGCTGCTGGAGCCACAACCCTGAGCAGGTGGCATGTCAGTCACGGCAGCCAAAGAGAGAACAATCTGTGGACTATGGATTGAGACCTTCCAATCCTCAACTAGCGCAAACCAAGGTGCTCTCTCACAGCATCTGGAGCTTCACTAACAAGTTCCATGCTTCAGTGTTTCCCCTGTCACAAAAAAAGGTCAGGTACCAATTCATCATGTAGAGTTGTTTTGAAGAAAATAAATAAGTAAAAAGACGTGTCAGGTAACTCAACAGGGCCACATAAATCAAAATTTATATTTGCACAGCTCTTCCCCCAGGCTCCTGTCCGAGGTCAGTCCTCATTCCTTTGGTTTGCTCTTCTCCATGCAACCCCATCTTTTACGCCACTAGTCTATCAAAACAGCTCAGACCCCTTGGGAAGAAGAATCTCACCTTCCCAGTTACCATCCAAAGAAGTTCATGAAGAGTGCAGTGTCAGGAGGACCCGGAAAGGGTTTTAAAATAATGAATCTGCCCTCTTGGTAGTGTCCTTTGACAGACTTTAAAAACTTCCCTTTTATAAGAAGACTTGTCTTGGTGAGCAGGTAGGCCACCTGAGAAAGAAAGGAGACTTTTCAGTGGAATGCTTTTATCCATCTAAGTACCCCCATCAGACTGTGGAGATCAACCCCAAGTGCTACAAAGGAAAAGGTGGCATTACCGTGCATTTGGAGAGACTTTCATCTGCCAGGCAGGCAGGGAGGGAGGGAAGAAGGATGAAGTATTATTTTAACCTGGTCCTGAAAGCATAACAATAAATGGCAGTTCCCTGCCCCTCCTTCTGGGAAGGACTTCACTGCAGCCTCCTCAGGCCTAGTAATTGGCATTGGCTTGGCTGGGCCCTGGCACTGCAGTAAAGCACTGCCCTTGTCTGCTGGCTGCCCCAGAGGCCCCTTCCCTCCTCTGACACCCCATCGGGTGGGCCTGGGAAAAACCGCAAACAAGGAGGGTAATGGGAAGCTGCGGAATGGAAGGATAGAGGTTGCTAAAAGATTAGAGCAGGACTCCCATGTGTCCTCTCTTTGTTGTCAGTACCTGAGTTCAGGCTCTCCACTTGCTATAAAAGACATGCTTATTGCCTCATAAAGCAAACATTTTGCACCTTACCAGGAGAGAATTTTCTTTTTAATGCCATTCTGTAGGGAGAAGCAAAATTCTCTCTTCCTGAGGTCTGAGTATTATTGTGCATGTTGGGTATTGTGTATACTGTGCATATTCAGTAAGTGCTCTCCTGAGCCCTTTGCTCGTCGTCCAGAGCAAACATCCCTGAGCCTGTCTGGGTTTAAATTGCCAACTCCGACACCTTGTGGGTAGGGGGCTGGAGAACTCACTCGTGTTTCTCACCCCACCCAGAGCAGGGCCACTATTCCTCTGCCAGTTTGAGGTGAACTAGTCGTTCATCTAACAGATTTTCAAAGAATTGACAGCAGCTGTCCAATTCAAACCTCCATGCACTAACCTGGCATTCCCGTCTTGCCTAGGGCCACACACTGATTATGCTGCATTACGAATGCTTCTTCATTTCCCTCCTGCAGCAGACTGTGAGTCCTTTACAGTCAGGGGCTCCCTTTCACTTTTGTACCTCCAGCACCTGACACAGTAGCCCTCTTACTGTTGGAGTGATCACAAAATTTATCATTCAAACCAGGAAACTTTGAAAGTGGGAAGGGCTGCTAACTCAATGGGATATTGGGACGACTGGCATAAACCAGGACCATCCTGGGCAGTAGGAGTCATGATCAGTCTATTTGTAGCAATTAATAAAATTGCTCAAATAAAAGGCATTCACAGGACTGGGCCACTTCCTGTTAATTGTACAGTTTGAGCGTCCCTAAGTAGTGATAAGAGAAACCTGGGATGATATGAAGCACCCCACTGAGTGCCAAAGGTGTTCGTCCCAATCTACTCCCTGCACCATGGTTCTGTGGCTAATGATATGGCACCCAGCACAGAGAAGCACTCCATAAATACCCATTGAACTGAATTAATACACTTTGCTAAAACGCTCACATAGTTGAGGTCAAGAATATTGTTATGGGTTGAATTGTGTTCCCTAAAAATATATGTTCAAGTCCTAACTCCTGGTAACTGTGAATGTGACCTTACTCGGAAATACAATAATAGTTTTTTGAAGATATAATCACATTAAGATGAGGTTATACTGGATTAGGGTGGGCCCTAGTCCAATGACTGGTTTCCATATTAGAAGGAAGAAACTTGGACACAGACCCACCAGAGAAATGCTATGTAAAAGACACAGGCAGGGATTGGAATGAATGCCTACGAGCCAAAGAACTTGAAAAACTGCTGGAAACCACCAGAAGTTAGCAGAAAGGCATCGAACAGGTTCTTCCTCAGAGCCTCCAGTAGCAACCAACCCTGCTGATATCCGAGTTTTTACTTCTAGCCTCCAGAATTGTGAAAAAAAAAATTTCTATTGTTTTAAGCCAATCAGTGTGTGGCAATTTTTTACTGCAGTCACAGGAAATTAATATAGATGGCACATGTTCATTGTAAATGAGAATAAAAATTGCAGTACCAATATAACCTGGCATAATCAGTCCTTCACACTCTTACCTCCACCTACCTCTCTAACCTCCTTTCCTACTACACTCCTCTGAGCATCCTCTACTCCAGCCATGTTGTCTTGTTCATCTTTCCAGGGACGTGCTTTGCTATTTCGCAGTTCTGTGGCTTTGCAGATGCTATTCCCTCTACACTGATCTCCCACATACTAGTTGAATAGCTAACTCCTCTAGAAGTCTTTTCTAAGCCTCTCAGAAAGATTTAAAGCTCCCTTCTTTGAAGTCCTACAGATGTTCTCCCTCTCTCCTCGTGTTCATGGTTGTGATCTCTGTTCTGGTCTATTTACCGTTAGGTGTTGAGTGCTTCCAAGACCTGTGCCTACTCCTCTCTGAATCCATGGTACCTAGCAGTGCACAAAGTGGGACATCATAATAATTCAAACAATAGATTGGAGAAATTTGACCCTAGGGAATAGTGAGGGTTTAGTAAGCAGAGCGGACAGTGTCACTTTTTGTGGGAAGATAAAGCTAGCAAGGTAGGTTGGATCCAGATGGGGACAGGTCTAAGAAGCCATGAAGAGAAGTTTGACCTTATCCTGCAGACTTGTAAGAGCCCATGGATATTTTTTGTCTGTGACCTGAAAGGATATGTGCTATGGAACAATGGTTCCTATAGTAGCATAGAAGACAGGTTAGAATGGAAGCTGCATAGGTGTCCAAAAGCTCAGCAGGGAGGCATTTGCCAGTCCAGGTGGGAGATGGCAAGTCCATGAACTAGGGAAGATGTGATTCAGATGGACTCAAGAGATGTGTCTGAGATATAATCAGGAGTCTTCACAGCCAAATCGTTGGTCAAAATGGTGGAGAAAAGGAACCCAGGAGAAGCCTGAAGTTTCCCATGTGTGAATATGATAGGCAATCGTGCCATCCATCATGAGAGGACCACTCAGGAGAAGCGCATAGTTTGGGGGCAGGACCAGGGGTGCCCAGAAAGTGAGTCCTGTCCTGGACATACCTGGAGATTCCCAGGAAGCCACTGCATAAGTGGTTCTGGAATTCAGACAAGACAGCCGGTTGCAGACACTACTCTGGGAGTTGTCGAGGTACAGGCAGGGGAGGCTGAAGGAGTGGACGAGGCCCTCGCGGGAGAGCCTACACTGCAAAGGCAAAGTGGGCTGTTGACAGACCCTGAAAAACACCACAGCAAGTGAGAGCCTCTCCACAAGGCACTTCCTGGATTTCCTTACTCTGAAACGGTGATGAGGCTGCCTGGTGTTTCCGCAGCGATCTGCCCTCAAAGTCCTCTGGGCCGCCTCAGGAACAGCTAGCTCTCCTATGAGGAATAACTCTTTTAGTCTGCCATCTCTCAAAATTATTTTTTCTGTTTGCTAATAATATTCAGGCACAAAAACTCTGGCTCACAAGCTTGGGATTAATGTGATGAAAATCCATATTCACCTTGAACAGGCTGTTTCAAATAACAGATATTTATTTGATCAGACTCCATTATGCCCTCAGCTATATCCCCGCGTACAAGAAAAAAGGCTCAGCCCAAGGTTTTGGAGACCATTGTTCGGGGTCCTTTGGTCCCTGGAACACAGTAACCACAAGAAGAGACAAATTAAAAATTAATGAATGTGCTGTACTAGATGTCTTGTAGTCAAGGATATTTATGTAGATAAAAGAGCAAGGGGGGAGGGGAAGCCTTCGTGGCTAATGTTTTTCTTTATAATTATTAGGCAGGGAAAATTGGTAAAGAAAGTGGGGGCAGGGACAGGGCAACCGAAACAAAATTAAAGGCCTGCATTAAGGAAGCAAGACAAGCAGAGATGAGAGTGTGGAGACAATCGGGCCTTTTAAGCTTGTATTGCACGGGGGACAGTATACAAAAAAGTGTGGGGTACTTCAGGGTAATGAGCAACCCCGTCTCCACTCAGGCCACTTTGCCCAAATCCAGGCCAGCCCTGATTTGAATAATGAGACTGTTTGGACTAGCTTGAGGCCAGTGGCAGTGACTTACATAACAAAACAAAAAAGTCTTTGGTTTATCTACCTTCCTCTAAGAAGACAGGAGGCTTCCTATACGTTGTAATCTTTTTCAGCTATGGAGTAGTTTTCTGCAGCTGCTATTGTGATTACCACCAAAGGAGATGTGTGTTTCCTAATAGGAAGTGGATTAAAATGCCAATAATCAAATAAAACCATCCCCCACTCCAAACACACACACACATTTGTTGAACCCTGAAAAAAAAAAACCCTAATACTTCTTTTTAAAAACTATAAAATCAACAGATTTCCCCCCAAAAAAGTACCTAGAGAATTAGAAGCAAATCTACATATTTTTTAAAACTACTGAAGTATCACAAACCCAGAATATGAAGAAGCTTTCCAAATCAAGCCTGAAGCAAACAAAGATTCCATTTGGTTAAAGTCGTGCTTCATAAAATATACTACTATGCTATTTTAAGATGATAACTAAAACTTTGTGGATTAAATCCCAATAGAAAGCAGAATATACATATTGAGGATGAGGAATTGGTTAAGTGATAAAAAATATTATTTGTGAAACAGACTAGCTTTTGGCAAATTCGATCAGTTGGTTAGAGCTTAAAGAGCAGCAGAGCCAAGATTAGGGCTGTGAATGCCTCGTGGGCCAACTGGTCACTGCTTTGTTTGGGACTGTGAGCCAAAGGACCACCAGTGACCAGTATTGTGCTTCTCATGAGGGAAAGCTGATGTAAGTGTCCTTTTCCAAAGTACATAAGCCATCCCAAAGTACAGAGCCTGCTGGGTTCCCCAGCACAGTGGGTTGTGATATTCATTGTTCATTAGAATCACCCACAGGAGCTTTTTATTTTTTTTATTGTTTATTTTTTATTTTATTTTTATTTTTTTTTTCCACAGGAGCTTTTTAAATCTATAGACACTCAAGCCTCACCCTGAAATTCAGATCCAGTGGTTGGAGGGGGTTGTGCAGCCCTGGCATCTGTGGTTTATAAAAAAGCTCTCCAGGTTCCACTGTGCAGTCACCACAAGAGCCCTGCCTTCACCGCCCAGCTGGTGGCTGAGTCCCCTTCCTTTTCATTCACATTTCTTCCTGGGTCAGGGAGTGCCATTAATAACCCCTCCTCCACCAAGTGTCTGCAGATGGTGCAAAGCCTAGTCACGCTGAAAGCTAAGAGAGTCGGTGATTGTCTCCAAGCAAGGAATGATGTAATCTGATTTGTATTTTAAGAAAATAACCATGTAGGCAGGACAGCAGAAGGACTGAGGAGGGAGAGCCTAAGGGCAAGGAGACCAGTTGGGCGCTTGACCAATGTTGTCCATCAAGGCCAGGGAAAGGCAGTCCAGGGATGGGAGGATGTAGACAAAGTCTGAAAACATGTCTGAGATTGAATCAATAAATTTGTCGACTGTTTCAAGAAGGGCGAGGGCAAGGAAGGAGCTGGGGGTAGAAATACAAGATGCAGAAATAAGATTAAGTGGGACAAAATGAACAAAGGAGAAGTCCAACTGATTTGGGGAAGGAGAAAGAGCATCAGTCTGCCTGGAGTGCTTGCCTTCCTTTCTAATCCATTGCCCAAAAGGGCTGGAGCTGGTGACACAGAGCTAACATTAGACATGATACTATGGGTTTGTGCTGCAGTGATCTGTGTTTTTGTCTAGACTCTGAGCTGCTGAAGAGCAGAAACTGGTATTGTTCATCTTTTTTTAGTCTAACTAACACAGTAAGCACGAACAACATGGTTGTTTCACAACAAGGTTTTTGATAAAAAGATGAGTGACATAATGGAATTGGGAACAGCCTTACTGGGAAATCACACTGTTATCAAGCCAGCTTTATGATATAGACAGTTTCATATAAAAAGGAGCCAAAATGCCTTATTCACTTGGGCTGCAAATGGCTTACATGACATGATGATTCCAGCAACATCTTTTGGGAGGAAGTGTTAATGAGGAAAGGTTTTTAGGCTAATGAGGAAAGGCTCTTAGGCTTGAGTCATCACGCTTTGGTGCAGCTTGTGCTCTCCAGGATAGGCAGCCTTTGACAAAAGCCACTGTCCATGGTAGGTGCCATATTTTTAATGTGGGAGAGAAGGCCACAGATGTGGAACTGAGACCGGAGCCTGTGTCTGTCCTTGTCATGGACAAGGACACCCCCAGTGGGGGTGGAGTTAGGGGAGGGGGGACATGGATGGGCAAGAAATGAACTTGACCAGAATAACCTGAGGAAATGGGGATATGCTACTCAGCTCAACAGCAGAGAAACCATTTTTGAATGGAATGCATGATGGTGGCAATAGCTGCACAAGTCAAGCAATAATTTCCAAGAGCAGAGTGAAACAGATTCTATGGCTCTTTTTCAGAATTGCCATTCTTTGCTTTCAGCTCTCCCTGCAACACCCCCTTTCTTTTCCTGAGTTCCCTGAAATGACACACTGAATATGGTTAATTAATCAGTCAATCAATAACCAGTGATTATCAGACAGCTGCTATATGCCTACCAGAGAGGAAGCCACCAGTGTGCAAACTGGGGGGTGACCCAGACCAAGGCATGCCTAACCTCAAATGTTCCATAGGCAGCCTTCGACCAGATGCTCCTTTCTCACCTCTCCTCACAGATGCTTTCTAAATACTTTGGTCCCTTCTATACTGGGAAATTGGTCATGTCAGCTATAGTTATATTTTTCCCATGAAATCTCTCTGTGTGACTTTTTATGGTCAGCCCCCCCTCCCCCCCCCCCCCCCCCCCCGCCCCGCCACCACCAACCCACTCCAATCCCTGAGGGTGACAGTATTGCATTGCCAATGAGAAGTACAATATCCAGACTTCTCTGTCTGCAATGCCATGAAGGCTTCATTTTCACATTTCTTTTTGGCTGGAAGTGTTAACTCCTGGCTTCGGGAGTTTGCGATGGGTTTTCCTTTCGACATCTATGATATTCATTATAAACATGTACTCGCTTTCCCTGTCGTCCAGGTTTCCCTCTTCCATGTCTTATTTGCTTCAAACCAGAACTCAGCAAAATTCTGCACTGGGCAGTGTCCACGGGGGACTGTTGCTGACAGCTTGGGAGAGAAGAACAGAAAGAAAAGGGGAAGAAGAGAAATAAAGAAGAGGCCAGTAGAAAGGACTCTTGAGGCAAAGGGAGTTATTGAAATGGTTTGGAAACAACTCACGGCCTCCTGTTGTCTGCGGTCAGCTTTTGTTTTCAATGTCTTGAACTCAGTCACTACTTTATTTATTCAGTTCTGTGAGCCTGATTCAGCTTTAAAAGTGCCTGATACATGTCTAAGCATACTCCCTGCAAAAGCATCCATCATGGAAATGAAGCCATATTACAAGAAAGCACAACTAACACGGATGGGGTAAATTTAAACTATGAGACAGGGAAAAATATTAACATATAAATATTCAGAGCCTTACCCTCTACTGTGCATGAAAGAGTTCTGGGCTTTTCTATGTGTGTAACAAAGGCTGTGGCAGGAAGAACCTCGAAGCCTGACTACCTTGCTTTAGAAGGAGCATAGAATCAATACATAAAGGAGCAACCACCACTTAGAAGCACACCAGAGGAAAGGAGAGAAAGTAGAGAGAAGCTGAGGACTGGAGGGTAGTGAGAAAGAGAATTTTTAGATCTTTTCTGCACACTATGACTATAATCTGTCTTCAGTATTTTCCCAATAAACCAGAGTGAAGATTCAAGTTACATTCAGGGGTAATAGATTTTACTTTGAAAGTGACTCCACACTGAGGAAGGGCCACGTGACAGCTTATCTTTATATGGGTTACAGATGCATCGAACATATCTATAGAAATTAAGTTTGAGTAAGAGCTGACAAAGAAAGCAGTCAGGGAAGGGTGTTCGGGGGAAAAGGTGAGGGAAATAAGACTCTCATAACTGTATGAAAAAGTCAGCCTTAATTTTTCACTAGCCTGTCATTGAATACTCAGTCATTTATGGAACAATGACAATCACGAAAGAGGCCCAGGGCCCTATATCTCCTGTAGGTAAAACCTTCTTATTAAATGTTAGTTCGTGGCTTCCTCTGTGGACAAAGCAGCAATGCTGACCTGCACCCCTTCCCAATAACAGGCTAACTGGAGACACCATGGCAGTGAGGTCAGGACTCGTCTGCTGGAGAGGTTATTAGCCTCACTTCTCATAGGATTAGGGGCCTCCTCTTTGCTCTCTCTCAGCAGGTTATCTGGATGTATCCACCATCTTGGAGGCTAAAGGGAAACTTTGAGAGAACAACCCCTTTCCCTTAGGGTTTACTGAAATTATTAACAAATTACCATAGGTGAGAAATCACTTCATAGCGAAAAGAAGTGATCAGTTCCCCGAAATCACCATTCAGAATATTTGAGGGAAGAATGGTTTTGAGAGATGCTGGGAAGGTGGGCAGGGATGTTCCCTTGCCTTGCCTCCACAACTCCAGCTTCTTGGCTTTGAAGGCTGCATACCTGGGGCTGTATCCAGGCCCAGTGGAATGAAAGTGGTTGTGCCCAAGCAGAGAGTCACGGAAGCTCCAGGCCGGGCAGGTGGAGGGCTTGTCCCAGAAGATGCAGGCTTCAACCCTCACCCTCAGCCCCCTGGCCTCTTCAAGGAAGAAGTAGGAACTTTTCCACCCTAGGGGATGTTACTTTGTCAAAACAACCACAGCAATCCTGACCCACATTAATGTCAACCCCAAGAGTGGCCCAGGGAAGTCCAGGGTCAAGTTTTGGTGCCTGGTATCTAAAACTACATAATCACCATGATCACTGTTAAACTCTATGAAACATTTACACAGACAATAGATTAGAAACATAGCCCATATTTACATTAGAGGTATTCTTATTTTCTTCATCAAATTAAGTGTTTCTATTTGCCTAATTTTCAACCACAGCCATTTGTAACTTTTATAATCAAAAAATATCTCTTTTAATTGTGAAAAAAATGGCAAGTCCTTCCTCTGCCCACGATTAGGGTAATAACCTCTCCAAGCCTTGGTTTTTTTTTTCATCTATGAAATGAGAGGCTATGTGTGTGACTTGTTTGCCAAGGTCCCGTTCAGCACCAATATTCTGGAAATTTGTGAGAAATTTAATTATGAGCAATACTAATTTAGCCACAAGAGAGTATAGTTCTTATAAACCCATTAGAAGTCCCAATTATTTGTATCTAACTTGACAGGAAAAAAAATCAAATTTGGCTTGACATAAGGGAAAATCATTATATATACTAATTCTATTTTCTCTTTTGGAGAACTTAATGGTCCATTCATTTATCAGATTTGGTTAAAGGCCTATTACGTTCCAGGAGCCCTGCCAACCATTGTTATAATCTTCACAGCAGGTCATACTTCTATGAGAGTGGTGTATCAGTTAAGGTAATGCTAGCTGTTGTAACAGACAAACCAACAGCTATCAATGGCTTCCTACAAGAGACATTTGTTTCTCACTCACTTCAAGCCCAAAACGGGTATTCCTGATTGGTGTGGAGGTATGATCTTCCACGTGATGATCCAGGGGCGAAGGTCCCCCATCTTGTGTCTCTGCTACCTTCAAGACACATACCAGCTCACAGTCCTCAACCACCTTAATCTGGCAGAGGGAAAGAAAGCATGGGGGTTTTTCTAGCAGCTGGTATTGTAAGTGATCCTCATAATTCCTGCTTATATTCCATGGACTTTCCTCAGTCACATAACCATGCATCACTTCAGGGGAGGCTGGGAAATACAATCTCACTGTGTGCCCATGAGGAAGAAGAACAAGTCTGGTGATTAGCTGTCAGTCCTTGCCTCAATAGGCATTATTCCCATTTTTAAATTTTAAATTAAAAAAAATGTTTTTAATGTTTATTTATTTTTGAGGCGGGGAGGGGCAGAGACAGACAGACAGAATCCAAAGCAGGCTTCAGGCTCTGAGCTGTCAGCACAGAGCCCCATGCAGGGTCCGAACTCACAAACTGCGAGATGATGACCTGAGCCAAACTCAGACGCTCAAATGACTGAGCCACACAGGTGCTCCTATTCCCATTTTTAAAATGAGAAAATGAGGCTTAGTAAGTAGGCGGTGACTCGAATTTGAACGCAAGACCCCAACTGTGACACAAATGCCACATTCACATAAATAGAAAATTAGCATTGTTAATGCTGTGATACTGATAAGGGGAAAAAAATAACAAATTCATTGGGAAGGGAGATTAACCTTGCCTATTAGAGGTTTGAGGACAGAGGATCAGAGAAGTTAAGTCAACTACTTAAGACCAGACAACTAGTAAATGGCTAAACTGAGACACCAAGCCCAAAGCCCCCTTTCTACTATGCTACCAGATTTCCTGAAATTCCATCTTGAAGGATGAATGTGTGGTTGCTGGCTGACAAGAGGAGACAAGGCACCGAAGGGAGAAGGAACAGCATGTATATAAGTCTGCAGGCAGAATAAAGCCTCCAGAGAAAGAGCAAGTCGCTTCATATGGTCAGTTATCTGTTACTAAAGCAATCAAACTGTCTATAGCCAGCCCCAAAGTAGATTACGTCTGTGGAATATTATTTCTTGGATAGCCCAATTGTTATATTGCCTGTCATTTTTATTTTTGCATAAAATTGAACTTTATGGTTCTATGGTAATAAAATCCTTTCATTTATACCATGTACCTACTCACTAAGCTTTCACTAAGATATACTCTTTTATGTTACAGCTATATACTTTGATTAAAGCAGTTACAAATTCATCTAATTCCACATTCAGATAACTGCCCGATCAATTTTTATTTTCCATACTTTCCCTTTTGATCCATTATCCCATTTCTCCAGAATGGCTCTAAGATAATCTGCAATCCCTGGCATCTTGCTCTACGTATAGGTTCTGATCTATATGTTTAATAGTCTTAATAGTTTTGCAAATCACCTGGTTTGCTCTGTGTTATTCTTCACTATTTGCAGCTTGATTAAAGTCATGAATCTCTGAAGTATAACTATGTTTTCAAGATTGCCATCTAAATTATGTAAATAACTAGCCTTGTAATTAGCTCTCTTCTTTGATGAGCTTCCTTTCAGGTTCAAAGCATGTCATCTATATTTACCAGGTTTGAGGTGCGCTTATCCGCCAGATAGGCATGCCTATACAAGAGGTGAGGGTCCCCAGGGTAGTGTCATGTCAGCGTCCTGAGTGAGATGGCTTGCCCACCAGCCTTCCTCTCCTTGCTCTACTCATACTCTTGCCTCCCATCCTGGAAGATTCTTTTAAGGAATGCAAACTGCCAAACCCTTATTTCTCCTACTTCTCAGGCTCCTAAGTTTGAACACCATGTTTCTTTTTCCGTATTTTATCTCTATGGGGGATAACTTTTCAGATCCTTCTAAAGGAATTCTTTGTATGTCTCACCTTCACTTGGAGATAAGAAAACAACAAAGCAGTTTCCCCTTTAATAATCCAGGGTTCTTCTTTCCAGCAGGATAAGAGCTAAGGCTTCCAGGCTGAACTTTGGAAGGACCCAGTCATTGGTCCTGTCCAGGATTTTGCTCTATGCAGGATTCCTGTGGGATGAATCTGGGCTTAAATTCTACTCTGCCACCTAGGAGCTACATGGCAGTTAATCTCTCTGAGCATCAGATTCATCACCAAAATGGGGTTATAATATTCACTTCATAGAGTTTTTCATGAGAGCTAAGAGAGGTTATTGTGTGTCAGATCCTCTGGCAGCATCCCTCAGAGAAGTGTTAATGCAATGATTACACATTGGATTCTGGACCAGGACCCACTCTACCACATCCGTGACTTTGAGCAATTTACTCAGTTCTGGGTCTCAGGTTCTTCATCTCTAAAATGGGCTTACTGATATCATTTATTCATTGGGTTATTTTGAGAATTAAACTGAGCACCAGCGCTGAGCTGGGAACCCAGTGGCCACTATGTTCTTAGTTAGCTATTACCATTCTGGCCCAGTGCTCACAGATGGCAGATGTTTGGGAAAGTTAGTTTCCTTTTCTCCTCATGCCCTTCTCACAGAGGCCCTAGTGTTGGGTGGGGGCTTATTGCCACCTCACCAAGGTTGGATAGTGGTAGACTGGAAAGTAGCTATAAGACCGGGAATAGGTCTTTGTTCGAGCTCTCCACAAATAAAACCATAGATTTCTGAGAACTGACACTTACTACTTGCTTTTTCCTGTCATAATTGAGTGTTACAGCTGGGGTAATTTGTGGATTTTCATCTTGACTTTTCCACCTTTGCCCAATCACCCTAGTGTCCTAAACCCAAACAGCTTCAGCCACTGATGTGACTTTCTGGAAATCTAACTAAATACAGACCTAGCTGGTCAATCTCCTCACTCATACATTCCATTGCTTTTTGTTTGTTTTTTCCCCAGAAAGCATGCTATGAGGCCCAGGACAAATCAGCCAGCAAACCATATTGACTCCATGGCACTGTCCACTAAGCACTGGCCTGAGTGCATGATGGGAAGGCATCTGCCCCAGTAAAGTTCTTCTGCTAAAGTGAGCTGTGGTGGGCTCCATATCCATGAGGAGAAGAGCCCTTGGGCAATGGTTAGACAGTTGGACCAATGTCCAGTGGACCAATGATATGCCTCCTGGAAGAGAGTCTTGAGCTGGACTTAAAAGCAAGATTTAAAACACCAAAGGGGGAATAGAAATTATTCAGTTAGAGGAAGAAACCCTATCCACACTGTCTGTTAGGTTTGTAAGCCAAACACTTCACATTTGAAAATGGAACTCTGCAAACCCATAAAGACAGAAAGTACATTAATGGTTGCTGGGATAGGGACTGGGGTGGGATTGCTTATGCATATGGTGTTTGGGGGAAGGGTAATGAAAATGTTCCAAAATTAAATAATGGTAGTACTTGCACAATTCTGTGAATATATGAAAAATCACTGAATTGTTCATTTTAAAAGGGTAAATTTTATGGCATATAAATTATACTTCAATAAAGCTGTTATTTTAAAAATGGAAGAAGAATGAAATCCTAATAAGATCTTTTCATGGAAAGTTCTCTCTATTATGCTGGTCCTCCTCGGGCCTTGTGAACTGCCAGAAAGCAGACATGCTCATGATACAATGCCACAAACCATAAGGATAAGCACAAATAGTAATTGGTCATGACGTTTTTCCATCTAACTCAGTAGTTCTCAACCATGAGCAAAATTTTCTCCCAAAGGACATTTGGCAATGTCTGGAGACATGTTTGGTTGTCACAATTTTGGGGGGTGCTACTGGCAACTAGTGGGTAGAGGCCAGAGATGCTGCTAAACATTGTAGAATATACTAGACAGCCTCCCACAACGAAGAATTATCTAGGCCAAAATGTGAATCTGAAACCAGGTCTAGCCAAAATTCTACAGGTTCCTCTTAGCCATCTCTCCCTTAATGCAAGTTTTTTAAGGCACAGAAATGAATATCTAAAACAATTCAAAAGTTCTCTCTTCAAACAATTTTTCCCTGTGTATAATTGTAGCAATAATATCCTAGTTTCAATTTGTTCCAGATTCACAAGGAAAATAGGCTTTTCCTGTAATTTCCTGGTTTATTCTTCTTTTGAAAGCAAAACTAGGTGAAATCTTTGCAAGAATATGGTATTTTGCTAAATTAAAAATTTAGTATATTCAATTCAATTATTCTCTAAAGTTTCCTAGGTATTCCTCTGGGCGCAAAAACACTTTTACTTAAATAAACAAAAAATTTTTTTTCTTTTTCCTTTAAAATGAAATTTGGAAGAAAACTGTATTGTTGGAAAAAGAGAAGTAGGTGTTCATTGTTAAGGGGATGTTGAAACCAGGAGGCAGTTTGGGGAAGGGAAGGGAACCAGAGCTTTGAGTTACTACTCTGAGTTTGATTCTGAGCTCTGCCTTTGTCATCGGTGTGGCCTTGAGCAGGTCACTGTTCTCTCTAAACCTCATTTTCCTCTCCTAAAAAAAACCAGACTTAATGCCCATCCTTCCAGGTTCTTGTGAGAGTCAAATGAAATCATGCATGTGTGGCACTAAGCCTATGTTCAGTGATGTCCACCACACCCTAGAGTAGCCTTGGCCTTGGGCCAGTCTAGACCATCTACCTTACCCCTGATACACATCACTACCTACCTACCCCCACACATTAGTAAATACAGGACCTCTTTGCTCCTTAGCAGGCAGGCATTAGTGATAGTTCCTAGAAATGGCATTAAGGAAATGGGTTTGCAACCAGGGGTGGCTCTGCCCATTGGCCAAATCTAGAGCAGGGCTTGTTGGTGATGGTTTCTACCACCTCCAAGGGGTAGCACCTTGGGACTGCAACAGCCATCTCCCTGTCTACGGCCAGGCAAGTACCCCCTGGTACTGTGCCCCTTCTACTCTTAACTCACATGCATTGTGTCTCTTATGTCCTTACTTCAGACTCCAGGTCAGCTGGGGAATGCCTTCAGCAAAGGGGGCACTAACCTTTGTAGAGAACCCACCAAGTTCTAGCACATCATCATCTCATTTAACTCTTAGCAGTAAGTAATCATGATCGTGATCATGACCTTTAACAATTGCTTAATTATGTGCCAGGCACAGTGCTCAGCACTTCACATGCATTGACTCATTTTAATTCATAATAAACATATGAAGAAGGTACTACTATTATCCCCATTTTATGTGAGAAAACTGAGGTACAAATGGGTAAGTAATTTGCTCAACAACACAGGAGAGGTGAGTCGGGACTTGCACCTTGTACACTAAAGTGTTTCACATGAAATCAGGAACATCTGCTTCCTTCGCCCTCTCCTGCCTTACCCTAAACTGGCTCCTTTCTGTTTAACAATGACCTACCTTCAAGGTGGGAACCATAATTAACCCGATTTGCCTTAAGTTAGCATATTTGGAACATTGTCCACAGGGATAGTGTTTCAGGACCAAGTTCACCTGCCTCCTGGAATGCCAAGAATCAAGTGCAAGTTCTTAAACTCAGATGCCAAATCGGACTCAAGTCAAAAGCATACATTTAAAAATTGGATAATACTAAAGTCTCAGCCTTCAAAGTACTTTTAATTCTAAAATGAGGTAGTCATGCTAGTTTTCCATTCCCCTTGGGATAGAGGAATGTTTATGCAGCCCCTGATGGACCTGTTTACCTTTAGGATAGAAGGATCCATGGTGCCTACAATTTTTGGGTGTCCTGATCTGTACCCAATCATCCCAAGAGAGTTCTAAACCTAGGTCTGTATTCATGTGGATTCAGGGGCTCTGTTCTATTTTGAACCAATTATCTTTCCTTCCAGTAAGTTGTGTGCTTATGGGCAGTCCTAGATTCAATATGGCCCTTCTATATCTCCCAACCCAAGAAGGACCACACATTCTAGGACAGTTCTGGGCTATAATCAATTCCCATGCTCAATACAGCCTAGACTTTGAACTCAGAAATGACCTCTGGGGAAATGGAATATAACTAATAGAATATACCAAACATGATATATCACTGATGAATCATCCATCAGAGATCTACCCCAAATGACATATTCCCTCTGCTTAGAGTGCCTGTTTCCACTTTCCTCCCAGCATCTTACTTGGCCTTCAAGAGATGAAGCTCAAATGCTTCCACCTCTGGGAAAACTTTCCCATATGTCTACTAAATGAATCTCTCCCTCTTTTGGATTCCTGTAGAATTGTGGACCGATGGCCACTCTAGCACCTACTGTACCTTGAAATGGCCTGTTTAGGTCTGTCTCCTCCACCAAATTGGGCTGTGGGCAGATATTATGTTTACTTGTTTCTGGAGTCCCAATGCCTACCAGTATCTGGAGTAGAGTAGTTAGTGAAGACCTTTGTGAAAGGAGGGAAAATAAGAAAAGAAAGAGGGAAGTAAGTGTATAAGACGAAAAGCAAGAGAATGCTGAAGTTTTCCACAAAGAATGGACCACCAGATGGAATTATATTAGTGTCCCAGGGCCACCACGAAAAATTACCACAAATTTGGTAGCTTAAAACAATAGAAATTTATTGCCTCCCAAGTCTAGAGGCCAGAAGTCTAAAATCAAAGTGATGGCAAGGCCATGCTCCCTCCAAAGGCTCTAGAGGAGAATCCCTTCTTTCCTCTTCCATCTGGTGGCTCCTGATGTTCCCTGGCTTGTGGCCATATCACTGCAACCTCTGCCTCCATCTTCACATGGCCTTCATCCCTGTTTGTGTCAAATCTCCCTCTCCTTTCTCTTATAAGGGTATCAGTCATTAGATGTAGGGCTCACTCCCTAGATTCAGGATGACCTCATCTCAAGATCCTTAACTCATTGTGTAAAGACTCTTTTTCCAAGTGAAGTCACACTCATAGGCACCAAGGGGTAGGATTTGGACACATCTCTGGGGGAACACAACTCAACACACCACCATGTAGAAATAAACTCCACATCTTCAATACCCCCCACTCCCATCCCAACCCAGGAGTTCCCAGACTGAGGCATTCTATTCAAGGGCTTCCTAACTTATTCACCTCCCAGCACACATATAAATGATGTTGTGGTATCATGTTGGCCTCATGCCCTGAGGTCCCCTCAGAGAGGATCTGGTTGCCCCAGGCCTGCTCCACTGCTCCATGGCCCTGAGTTGAGGGGCTCATTATCTGGCCATTCTGGTGATCCATTTCTAGCAGCTGCAGCACACCATCAAGACTCTGTAAACACCTAAGAGTCACAAACCTTGGGATTGCCACCTCCAATCTCATAATATCTAAAGCTGGCAGAGGCTTACAAATATTTCCCCCAAGGAATCTTTTTCTTCCTTGGTGTCTACCTCACCAGAATTTCTTGCTCTCCTGTCGTGGTCTAGGAATGGATGAGACAAGGCAGGTCTCTACCTTTGACTATAAAATACCAGAAGGTGGGGTGCCTGAGTGGCTCAGTCAGTTGAGCATCTGACTTTGGCTCAGGTCATGATCTCATCAGTTGATGAGTTCGAGCCCCACGTCAAGCTCTGTGCTGACAGCTCAGAGCCTGGGGCCTGCTTCAGATTCTATGTCACCCTCTCTCTCTGCCCCTCCCCTGCTCATTCTCTATCTCTCTCTGTCTCAAAAATAAATAAACATTAAAAAAAATTTTTTTAATACCAGAAGGTATCAGGTGACCTCTCTCTTCCCAAGTAGCATGGATCTTACCTCTGTGGTTGTAATCCAGTTTCAAATTTACACTCTAATTTCTTTCATTATGCAAACTGGGTTTCTAATTATGTGCAGGGCATGCCCCAAACCACGCAGATGACTGGTGTTCTTTATTCTTTCACTCCTGTGTGTGTAGAGTGAGGGGCTTTTATTCAGCAGTTACGTGAATTTTTTGTGTGAGATCTTGAGAAGAGGAAGATACAATTTTCCTCTATGTGGAACAATTCTACCCAGCCCCAATATGGATTCAGGAAAAGGCTGTTCCTAGATAGAATTCACTTCACATCTCTATTTTGTATTCTGATGGTGATTGGAGTGTAATCTGTCTTTCCTGAAACACCCTAATCAACTAACTCGGCCAAGTTCTTTCCTAAACAAATCCTGCACAGCTTCCAGTTCTTTTTCTGCAAGAAATACCAAATTAGCTGCTTTGTGGTTTGCTGGTAAGCCCTGAGACCTTTATTTCATTGTTAGGCACTCCCTGGCCTATGGGGAGCACCACCGGAATATCTAAAACTGTCTATTGTTGAAGTTCATTCCATTTCATTTCTGTGCCTGCTTCCGTTGGTGATCGTGAACATGGGCTGTATATCAAAATGTTACCAGAAGGGGAAAAATACATGAATAAGATGATTATGATGGCAAAAGAATCCAATTCATTTAAAATACCCACATTTCTTTTCAGATTTAATCATTCTTTCTTCTGTGTGAGGATGATAGTATTGGCTGATCTTAAAGATAGTTAAATTTTCTAAGAATACATTCTCAAGCATGCTGCAAAATATGTGGCTCAGCCTTCCATATTCAAATGGGAAGGTAATTTTGATAAAAGCAATTTTTGCAGAGGCTATTCAAACTCACTTATAGAGCTGGGGATGTTATTTTGGTGGGCAGAGTCAGTTTGCCCTTGCTGGGTTCACATGTCAGCAAGGACCCTGACAACCCTGGGAATTTGACAGGGCTAATTTGCAGCTTCAAAGACAGGAACCATTTAAATTCACAGATTTCATAGCAGTTGGATATAAGGAATTGTGGTGATGCTGAAATTTTGCCCCTTAATTCAGCTGTGAGGCAGCGCATAAACTATCACATCACAGTGCCAAAATTTTTAAGGGATGACTTTACTGTTGTTAACTGGATTAAGACGGGTCATATACATGCTTGTCCTATGCCCTGTGACTCCTCTGGGGTAACTATATAATTTATCATCCAAAGAGGGACACTTCTAGTAAAAGTGTCTATACTTGTAATAATTTACAAGAATGGGGGGGGGGGGGGGGAATGGCATAAACCAGTACTATCCCATGCAAACTAGGAAAGATCGCCAATCCCTATGTCATCCCCACCTCATCCCTGAACATTCCCCCCACGTTCCCCCCAGTGACCTTGTGAATAGCAGTGGTTATGGGGGTTGGGGGTCGATCATGGTGGCAGCCATCTGTATAGTACCTCCCTTCAATATCACATTCATATTTTGCCATTGTCGATATATAAGATCACATGGAGATGACTGAATGGTGGTCTCAGCAGGAATTCATGTGGCTCCCAAATGTATGCAGGAAACTTCTCCATCCTCAGTTATCTTTAGTTGCCAACTCACTATACAACTACCCACCTCACCGTCACCATTTCCTTCAACCCATTTATAACACATAAGCTAGAAGCACCCAAACTTCCATTAGGCAAATGATATTCAGCAACTCTTCTGATTAAACCAACGTTTGGCCTTGAGGACAGAAATAATTTAGAATCATAGATTTGGGAGAACCCTGGAGAACAAGGCTGCTCCATCCACTGACCTTAAAGGGAATGGTTTCAGTCACATAAGAATAAATTTTATCATTAGAATCTGTCCAGAAATGGAGTTTCCAAAGCCTATTTCAACAAGTCTATTCTCATATTTACACACATGAGTAACCAGAACTCCTTATGTTTCACATGTTCTGCAGTTGAGGATTTATTTCCTCTTGTCTGCCAATATGGAGTGCCCCCTGTAAGACTTACCTCTTCTCTGCTCTTTTCTTTCTAGCCTTCTTGTTCCAAGGTTTTCATAATGTTTTTGGTTACACAGACTATCTGACAGATGATTCGGAAAGGATAGTTTTCCTATCCGATATTTCAAGATCCTGGAAATCTAGACTGATAATAACAATATTCATGGTTTTCAACAGAGACACCCAAATGTTATTCCACCTCACTTGGTCACAGACACTGCTTCACCACCTAGTTTTAAACATGGATTTCAGGGGTACCTCGGTGGCTCAATCAGTTAAGCATCTGATTCTTGTCTTCAGCTCAGGTCACGATCTCATGGTTGTGAAACTGAGCCACACATCAGGCTCTGTGCTGAGCATGGGGTCTGCTTAAAATTCTCTCTCTCCCTCTCTCTCTCTGCTCCTCCCCACCTCAAAATAAATAGATGGATAGATAGATAGATAGGGATTTCAAATCTAGAGAGTTCAAAACTATTGTGTCCTGGGTTTTTTCCCACCTAGTCTTTGGCATCTAACCCCTCCTCTGATGTATCAAGGACATTTGTGCTCATTAATATGTGTTTCTGCCTTAACTAAACCAATTAAGATGAAAGACAGTTACAGATGGAAAAACTGTAAAATACCTTGCCTTGGGAGGACACATGATGCCTTGAGTACTCAATATATTTGCAGAATTGAATTAATTTCAAGCCTACAATGTCCATTTTAAAAAGTATTTGGACATATTTGTCATGTCTCCAGTGAAGAATTTTCTGTTACTTACCCTGAAAGAAAGTTGGGGATATTTCATCATTAGGAAGGTTTTGCTTATGAGTCACACTTATGAGATACGTCGGACAGGGTTCTTGGCTGGGAGCCCTCCTGGACCTGAATCCAGTTCTGTGACCTTATAAAAAAAATCACTTCACCTCTCTGGCCTTGGGGTCCTCATTCATAAAACATAGAGCACAAACTAGAATCATACTCAAATCTCCCAGATTGTAAATTCCATGATTCTATTCTTCTATTTAGATAAATAATGCATTTCCTTAAATTCTTTTTTAAATGTTTATTTATTTTTGAGAGAAAGAGAGCAAGTGGGCAGGTGCAGAGAGAGGGGGAGGCAGGTGCAGAGAGAAGGGGAGACAGGCTCTGTGCCAACAGCTGAGATCCTGATGTGGGGTTTGAACTCACAAACCATGAGATCATGACCTAAGCTGAAGTCAGACGCTCAACTGCCTGAGCCACCCAGGCAGTGGTCCTTTTTAAATTCTCTTTTTAAAACTACTGTTCATAAGAAACATTTAAAACATACAGAAAATTACAAACAACAATGTAACAACTATTAGCTATCCGCCACTATTTAAAGCATCTTAAAATTGTTTCAATCTCCTTAAAATTTTCTCTTTAAGGGGCGCCTGGGTGGCTCAGTTGGTTAAGCATCCGACTTTGGCTCAGGTCATGATCTCGCATTTCGTGGGTTTGAGCCCCACGTTGGGCTCTGTACTGACAGCTCAGAGCTTGAAGACTGCTTCAGATTCTGTCTCCTCTCTCTCTGCCCCTACCAGGCGCTCTTTCTCTCTCTCTCTCAAACATAAATAAACATTAAAAATTTTTTCTCTTTAAGAAAAAATATAAAGGAAGGAAGTAAAGAATCCTTAACCACCTTTGGTACACTTGTCCTATGGAAAAACAATTTCCAAACAGTGTAGAATAAAAAACAACGGTTTCATTTCATTTATAAACAGTGTCCTTTGGGAAGCCTCACAGAAAGGCTCGCTACACACTTGGGTGGACTGGTAAATTTCTCATACTTATTCATCAACATTGTCTCTCTTACAAGGTAAGCACCAGGGAAACCTCTGTCTTGCAGAGTGTCATAGAAAATACCATGTAATAAAAGTTCTGTGATAATAGTGATGGCATTCACTCCTCTGGATCTAAGGCACTGAGGAAAAAGGACTGAGACAAATCAAGATAAACATTAACCTTTATTTGTACTAGAATCACATACCTTGTAATTACCAAACCAAAAGAAAATTAGCATCAGCATTATTAAATCCTCTACAGCTAAAAATGGGCGAGAGTGATAATGACCACTTACTTACTTTAGAGCATCTCACATTAATATCAGAGTACAAAGTAATATTCCAACATCCAGTGGAAAACATAACTTTCTGCATTTTATAAATATTGCTGCTGTGGGGTACTGAAAGACCAAGTTGTTTGATAAAATTACATAAGACAATGAATGGTCAAGCTAGGATGTGAACTCTGATGGAGAGAATAACATTAACCATTCAAAGAAGTTCTTGCTGTTAGGCAACAAAAAACATTTCTAAAGCAAATGAACTACCATGCATCTGAAATAATGAGCAAATTAATTCCCCATCTGGGAAACATCTTCCAAATTGGTAGATATCCACCTGGGAAAATGGTCCTTTTCTAAGGTCCTAAGAGACTACAGACACATGAGAAAACTCAGATTAGTACCCAACAGAGTGTGTCAGACTGAAGCATCTAGTTATGATGTTAAACTATGTGCCATCCTGCATCTGAGATTCCAAAATCAAAATTCAAAAAGCAAGCTCTTTAAATACCTTTCTAGCTTACCAAGAGGGTATGACAAAATGCCCAGGGAAATCAGATATGATGAAGGGAATTTCTTAAGCATGAAAAGACAATATTTACACACAAGGCACCATTACTGACTGTTAGAAAATCACCAAGAAAGTCCAACACCAAATGCATGGTATATTTCCCTCCTACTCTCCCAAGTTCTCGTCATTCATGACTACACAGAACAAACATTATACAGCTATTCTTAACTGTTGAAAAAAATATCTCTTAACATGTTTAAATATTATATTGATTTAATCTCTTTCTACCATTACCCTAGTAATAGCTAACATTTATTAATTCCTCCATGAAAGGCACCTGTGCTAAGCACTTCACATGCATTTTCCCATATGACCTTCATAACACATGCATCAAGTGGTATTTGGGTGGGGGGTAGATAACTCAATGAAAACCAATCTAAGAAGAACTATAGAAAGCAAAAAGACCACATAAAAGACAGTGCAAGCCTGGCTTTAGGTGTAGCTTAATGCCAGGCTCAGTGGTGGGGCTCATTTTCCTGGCTCAGCATTCCCAAGTTGCTCTTTCCCCGGGCTAGCTTTATTCTGTACGTGGTCTGGGTCTCATAATTTTAAGATGGTGGCCAATAGCTCCAAACCTTACTTCCTCTCAAATCAGGCCTAGTGGAGAAAGTGTCTGCCTCTATTCCAGCATTCTCAGCAAAAGTTTCTGGATCTCAATAGGTTACAAGCTGATCCCCACACCAATCGCTGAGGCCAAGGAAAACAGAATGGCATTTCTTAGGCCCAGGTCCCATAATGCATCTGAGTGGTAAAGTGAAGTCCCACCCAGACACTGGGGCTGAGAGCAGGAAAGAAGTGGCTCCCAGACGGAAATTCCAGAATAAAGGTAAGTGGATGCTGGAAAAATAGTTGATACAAATTTTATAAGGCATGACAGAAAGTTTGAAAATATTCTGGGTGGGGAGAATAGCATGATGCAAAAGTGTGGAGGGACATAAACATGGTTTCTGTATAAGGAAACCGAATTCATTCCATCAGCAGTATACCGTGATTGAGCAGTGGAAGACAACATTAAATAAGAAGGAAACATCCAAAATATGGAAGGCCTTCAGTTAGACCTGGAGGTTTAGATTTAATAGGCAATAGAGTCGTTGTATAAACTTGGAGAACTAAAATGAAAAATAATTATGCAAGAAAGTTGGATGTGAAGATGTGATTCAGAGACAGCTGGGTATTAACTCTGCTTTCATTAATGTCCCATCCCTGAAGTTATGGCCTTTTTGATGCTGAGTTTGGCTTCAGAACAAGGAGAGCTTAGGCATGTTTACAAACCTTCCCTTAATTAGAAACACATAGACTATTAGTGTCAATTTTTCTGGAATATTGATATAATACTTCAGACTAAATGGGCAAGGTCTTAGAAAAAATTGTGCTTTCATGATCTAGAAAGAAGTAGACAACATTGCTGGCAACTCCAGAGCCTCATTAAGGATTTCATGGGCCAAGAGAAGCTACACCAAGATATGCTCTAGTGTTCCTCCTCTGCATAGTCTCACTGATTGCAATAAGATTGTGTATTTCTGGCTATTTAAGAAAGGAACTTGGGGTGCCTGGGTGGCTCAGTCGGTTGAGCGTCCGACTTCAGCTCGGGTCATGATCTTGTGGTTCATGAGTTCAAGCCTCGTGTCTGGCTCTGTGCTGACAGCTCGGAGCCTGGAGCCTCTTCAGATTCTGTGTCTCCCTCTCTCTGCCCTTCCCCTGCTCGTGCTCTCTCTCTCTAAAATAAATAAACATTAAAGAAAAATTTTAAAAGAGGAACTTAATATAACTTTACACCTGAGGGTAATGCAGGGGAGTTGGTGGTAGAAGAGAGTCTTTACCCACAAATCCACACCCCAACAGCAATACCACAGTTAGTGTCAAAAGTAAGGTTGGCACAAATACCCTTCAGTTACTATGTTCAACTTTGGAGGGAATGTTGAGAGGTCGAAGGAAGGAATATGAGGGGAAAAAAATGAAAACTGGATATAGACAGCATAGCCCTTAATATGAAACTATAAAATGAGACTATTAAAGTTTTAGGCATATTTTGAGGGACAGACATATTAGTGGAATTAATCTATTTATCTACCTCCAACAGGTCAGCCCTAGGGGATAATTTTAAAAATCATTTCTCAAGAGAAGATGTCCCTCTGAGCACCATTCTCTGGCTTCTCCGAAATGTGCCAGTCATGGCACTAGGGGCGACTGAAGATCCCCAAAGATACGAAAGGATAATGAACCAGAAAAATTTCTCTTCTCCATCATCTGCCCCCCTCCAGGTTCCCATAAAGCAGAAATTAGAAAGTTGCTGAGGTTTTGGGAGTTTGAAGTGGTGAGCAAGGAGCTGTGATTTGCTTCAAATCTTGCCTACGTAACTGCTACCACAGAGGAATGACAAACCAAGGAAAAATTAAGTCTAGTCAAAAGATTTTTAAACACTATCTTCACTGGCCTTTAAAAAAAGAAGTGGCCAAGGAGAACACTAGTTCTGATTTAAAAATCTTAACTGTGAGTAGTTATTCTGCTTCTAAAAGTGTGTGCAAATAGTTTCCCCAGCATGCAAATCTGACCTTGAGACAGATTTAGACAAATGTCCTAGGAGTTAATTGGGTTAAATTTTGTGTTCTGAAGTTTCACATTTTTCTTAAATAAGAACATAGTATTTTTATTAGTAAAAAGGTAAACAATTGCTTTTTGAAACTTCTACTTGAAACAAGTATGCATATGTAACCTGATGCAGAAGCAGATTTGTGTGTCCCGGCTAATTGTAGAAGGAAAGGAATATAAGGCATGATTTTCAGGATGTTCATGGCTTCCAAGAATACTGAATTAAATGATCTCAAAACAATTCAGCTAAGGCATTAAGTATCTAACTTCTGTGTTTTAGACATGATTCTGTTTGGGGCATAAATGAACTTGCTGGATCAGAGCCAATGGAGATAAGGCGAAGCTGGCAGTGCGCCCAGTATCTCCAAAGTGAGAAATCTTACGAAAATAAGTGTTTTTCCTTTGTTTTGAGTCACCTTAGAATCTTGGCTTGACTTCTTTGGTAGTAAAGAGGGTGATTAGACAGCTATACTTCCCTCCTTTCTTCAGCAAAATGTAGGGAGATGTTGTGGAAGGTGAATATTGTAGAAGTCAGGGGGGAATGTGAAATGGATAAGTTGAACTGAGGGTACAGTACTGAGCACTGAAGAGAAAAAATATCAGGGTTTCTATTAGAAAATATGTCTCTTATGGAGAGAATAACCAAAAGTTGCTGAGACAGAAAATAGGCAGAGCCCCACTGGAGACAATGTGTGCCATTACTTGGAACACGAACACAAGGGACAGAGCCAGCCAGACCGGCAGGCAGGAGGGGAGTGGGTGGAGAGCCCCTGCTCCCTGCCCTCAACAGAACCAGGCCCCACATCTGCACAACCTCCCCCTGCCGGAGAAATAGAGACAGCAGCCCATGCCCCCCCCCAGACCTACACAAACTGAGTAAGCCAAGCAGTGAGACAAGGGACGTCCATTGAGACCTCACAGGGGCACCTGGGTGGCCCAGTCTGTTAAGTATTGGACTTTTGATCTTATCTCAGGTCATGATCTCATGGTTCAGTTTATGAGACTGAGCCCCACGTGGGGCTCCACGCTGGGGGGTTCTTGGGATTCTCTCCCTCCCTGTCTCTCTCTGCCCCTCCTTCTCTCTCTCTCTCAAAATAAATAAAATGAACTTAGACGAAAATTGGGGGACACAGAACTCAGCTTTCAAAGGAAAAGAAGTCATGGAGGAGAAAGCTACATGCTTCAGCAGTATTGCCATGAAACCTGGCTGAGATGAACCTGGCTCTACAGGAGCCCCAGGTTCCTGTACAGTGGTTCACAAATATATTGTCTGATAAAAGCAAATGTAAAAAAGAAAAAACAAAAACAAAAAGCAAATATCTGACTAGCCACCTAGGATCAGGAGGTACACTTCAGTCAAATATATTTATAACCAAGTCCTCAGACCAAACTATTAAAACACTCAGACTAAAAGGAATATATGGAGTCAGATACTGACTCTGGGACTGTAAAACAAACTGGAGGCAAAAAGAACGTTCAGGGTCTCTGGGCCCTGACTCTGTGTGCTAGAAGACAGTGGGCTTCAGTGATATATGTGATTATTCCTTACATTGAAATGCATGTTTGCATGAGTAATACCTTCTGGAATGGTAATGTGAGCTCAGGTCTGAGGTCTGTACAGTAGCAAGAACTGATGGGGACCTGGATATGTGAGCAGCGCTGCCAGCAGCTGTGCACAAGGCAATCTGGGGCCACAGGAAGCCACTCAAAGATAGGCCATCTCTTCCCGCCCCGAGTGTCCCCCTCACATCTCATAAGATTCTGTATTCTTGGCTGATCAAAGCAGGAACTTGATATAACCTCACTGCTAACTAATGTGAGTGTGTGGAGAGGAAGTGGACCTCTTTTTGCCAGATTGTAGCCCACTTGACATATTACATACCTTATTTGGAAAAATGTTACCTAGACAAAACAAGCAGGCGTGCAATTTCTATAGCAAGAAGTCAGAAATCTCTGGGTTTTATCCTCTGTCCATTGCAAACATAATGCTATTCGCCACTACCTAAAGTGCTTCTTTAGTCTCTTCAACTGAAAAGTATAGTTTAGCTTACAAATATTTTTCCCTTATGTCTCACAGGAGGCTGTGAAATTTAACTAGAAGACATTTATGATCTCCGATGGAAAGTACTCATTAAGCATAATTATTATCATTACCATTATTATCATTACTTGAACCTATTTGTACTTTCTATTTGTACTTTCCTCATCATATATATATATATATATATATATATATATATATATATATATATCTTCATCTGGCTTGATGTAGTCCACAAGAGCTCTGGCATTAGTGTTTTTACCCACTCGCTCACATACCTCAGCGCCTGTCCTGGGCTAGCAGGTGGGTATTTCGAAGCCTTGGGTCTGGGCACTGGGCCTCATGGCAACCCTAGATCTCGTGTTCCCATAGGTGGCACTTTCTGACAAGCATAAAATTTCATTCCAAAACAAATGTGCCAATAGTTGGCTTGCTGTGGGTACAATTAGTCACTTTCTCAGAATGAGGAGCAAAGGGCTAATTGTTCTGCAAGTGGACAATTGCTGCTGTAATTATTAGCCCCTGTAATTTCTCATCCATCCATAATTGCACATGTGGACGAGGAGAACTTGGGCTGTTCTTGCAATTCTGTCCATAAGGCTTCTCATTGTTATGCTCAGGTTTTTTTCCACTTCTATCGGTCACAGTTGGTTGTGCTTTTCCATGATTGTCCTTTTTTCCTCCATAAAATATCAATGCCAAAGCAGCTTTTAAAAAGTTGTCCAGAACAATTTAAATACTGAATCAGCCCTCTAGTCAGGGTTTGTGTTAAATGTAACTTGAATATTTACAAAGGCAAGTTTCTGGCTCAAGTTTGTAGAACTGTAGAGAAGAATAAAGCTAGAAGTTTCCCCTAGGTTTCCAGTGTCTTTTCTCCCCCATAACCCACGCTCTCCTCCAAATCTCCAAGAAAAGAAATTTCGGTTTCACAGCCTCCCTTTGGAACTCCATTTCAGTGTTCTGCCTCTAACTTTAAAATGTTAGAGCCTTGTATGCTCCCATTTCATTGTGAGTTTCTTTGGCATTGTGGAGCCAGATTTGTTCTATCCACATCTGTAGCCAGACGCCACCTTCAGCGGTCAGTTAATCTGTTTTAGGTTTACGTGTGAAGTTTTCTTTACATAAAATGCTCCTGGAAGCAGCTGATCTTTCTCCTGAGGCATTTGGCCAAAACTCACTCAGATTCCTTTCACCTACATCCCCCAAACCTCAGCACATGGCAGATATGTATCTGGGTGATAGATGAAGCTACAGAGAAGACTTGCCTCCTTCCAGTTTGCAAAGCTGCTCGAGAACTCCTCGTACAGAAGGACATCCCACTGTTTCCGGTTCCTGGAGCGTGGCTGGCTGTCCTAGACAAACAAGTTTCCCCAGCGTCCATGATGCTGCAGGCTTATCTTCAGATGAGACCTGAATACCCAAGAAAATTCTTCTTAGTTTTGTGAACTCTCATAATGCAAGAAGTCACAAAGCTTGGTAATGCTGGGGAAAGCAAAACTGATTTAAAGGATTTGGGAAGAATCATGCCATTAGCCAATGCTTTGATTTTTTTTTTTTTCTTATTCTTTCGCTGGTTCCAAATAAAAGTGAAACTCACTGGAAGATATTATATCTACCTGCTAAAGTTGAGAAATAGACTCTGGTGAAATTATTTGCTATTAAAGGTAAGTCTGCCTGTACATAGACAGTCAATGCATGCCTCCCTGCCTGCAGATCTTTCTGGCAGCCTCAAAATAACATTCAGCTGCTCCCTACCTTATGACCCCTAAAAGCTACAGCCTGAACTCCCCCATGTAAGAATGTTAATAACCACTGTCAAGATCATGCATTGCATTTCTAGTGCCAAATTCCCCTTCTTTCGCTCAAACTGAATGGAATCCTAAATGCGCCACATTTGCTTTTATGAAGATGCATTTGCCAGTCGGCCTCAATGCAAGCCTGAGCACTTCAATAGCATTAATAAAAGGGGTGGTAATCTGAAGAGTCTTATTTTTGTCCCTAATGTTCACCCCAAAAGGAAATGTGCTTCTTACTAATAATAGAGGATGTGACCAAAAACATTGAGTATACTTATCTGTTCCTAGTTCAGTTGCCAAGGCTTATATTTCCCATCAGCACTCTTTTAGAAAGGCTAAAACAATTAACCTCTTTCTCACTTGCCCTGCCAAAAGCCAAGGTCTGGCAGTTTTTGTTTAGGAGATTCAACTGAAGACCAGCCCCTCCTCTCCTAACACACAAACCAAGCTGACACAAATATAATGAGAAGAGCTAGCATTTACTAAGAGCTATGTGCCCTGAGCTAGCAGTCAGGCACTGTTTAGCACTTTACATAGGCTCCCTTGTTTAATCCTCACCATAGCCCTGTGAGATAGGTCCTGCTAGGACCCCCATTTACCATCATGGAAACTGAAATATAGATGTGTTAAGTAACTTGCCCAAGATCACACAGCTGGTAAGTGATGACTGCTCTAGAGACACTGCTCTGGGTCACTATATGATCCACCTCTGTGTCAATGTTGTTTTACATTTTAAAATGATGTACACTGACCCACTGCCCTCTAGTTGGCATCAAGGAGCGTAGGCTAAAGCAAAGCTCTCCCCCATTCCTTAAAACCCATGCTCCCCTTATGTTTCCTGCTGTCACTTAGCTCATTCATGGTTTGGCTACATTTGTGACTTCCAAATCAAATGTGCTAAAAAAAAAAATCATGGGCCCCGGTCCAATACAGGTTCTTTCAGATTCACTCAGAAGCCCCTGAGTAAGTTTACAATATAGCACATGTATTAGACAGATGAGCTCATTATCAGATTATGTGTCTAAAGAAATAATGAGCAACACAAGAGCCAGTCACATCAGATTTATAACCATCGGCATTTGTCAATGATAGTCACCAACTTTAGTGCTCATTGGTAAGCGTCCGTGAACTGCACGTTAGCAAAAAAGAAGGCAGTTATAGGTAAGCAATGTTGTCATGTGCTTCAATCCTCGGTGACTTGGCCTATCTCCATATGCCATATAATAACAACTTTTGTGTTAATCCATATACAAATATCTTCAACTTTTGTGTTAATCTGTATACAAATATCTTCATTATTTTAAAATAAGTTTTCAGAAGCTATTAATCCTTGTCATAATTTGGATGGGCACTTGTATGCTGCTATTTTGTTTGTCTTTTAAACAAAGGCTAAATTTTTTCAATTTTATCTTGATAAAACTCTTATACTCTCATTTTTAATGCCTTCAGCAAACTCTGTATAGACAAAGCACTGAAAATAAAAGTTGGCACCAAACTATATCCTATGACATCAAAATGTTTCCCTAGTGTTAAAAAAAAAGTCACAAGCAACTTTTTTCTACACTCAATTTGATAAACTTAAGCCCCAGAAAATGCAAAGGAGATCCAGATTTTTATTCTACATGTTTAACAGGGTGTGTGTCCAGGCTGCGATCCTTTTCCTCCTCCTGAAATCAATAAACCCGCTTCCCTGGCTTATGTCCACCCAGTTCACCTACTCCTAGCACAAAATCTTATCTAGAAGAGGAGCAGACTTAGAAACACGTTTGCTCTAATTAAGTGTAGAACAGAATCACCCTGGGTTGAATTAACAGTGGTTTTTAATTTTCTAATAGTGGGTTAACTCATCACACATTTTAGGCCACAGAATGTTTTCCTCCTCATAAAAAGCTTGTGAGCAATATGTAAAACATCTTTCTTGTTCCCCAGCTTATAGCCTTCCAAGTTTTCTTCTCATAACTAATACTGTTTCTCTTCAGAGTAATTAACTCAAGGAGAAGCCAGCAATCGGCCTTTACCTTAACCTTCATTGGTTTCTAACTAAAAACAAAAGAAGAAGAATCCAATGTTTGGCCAATGGCCCAGTCAACCACTTCCCTTGCCAATAGAGTTTCCAACAGGTGCTGCCATTCTCTGAAGGCCTAGAGATGTGGATTTTGAACAGCAAACTCTGTTTTCATTCTGCCTTTGGCTTCCCTCCGGATTCTAAAATGACTGTGTTTAACCATAGACCTACAGATCACAGAAGATTATTTTTTCTCCACTCCAAGCAAAAGAAAGCACAAGCCCAGGTTTATCAAAAAGGAAATTTCCAGCAGTACTTTAATTAAATGTTAACCTTTCTGTGAAGAATTATAAATTGCATTAGAACATAAACGTCAACTGATGACATTTGAGACCTGAGCTGAACTTATGTAATGTTTCCAATAATAAGTGTGTCTACTTAAGATGTCAGTTAAAAGTTCAAAACCTTGATATGTGGGTGCTGTCAAAAGGAATCGTTAGAGCCACATGTTGGAGTCGGTCTTCAGGGAGAAATTCCAGAAAGGTGATAGATTTTGACCAGAATTGAGGCTTACTTTTGGTCTCAAGATCTGTGTTCTTTCCATTCTCCTGGGCCTCCCAGATAGCTTGGAGAATTCTTAATACTAAACATGTTTACAAGTCAGATGCAGTCAATTCTAGAGTCAGGATCTATAATGCTCTTTTCCCTTTCCCTAACAAGCTGATAGCCCCTGACTGACATCCCTTCCCCTCAGAGTAATGATATGGCTGGTCCTAATCTCCCAAATTCCTTTCAATCTGCTTATTGGTAAGAAATGGCTATCCCTTCCATCCGGGTGACAGGTGCCATAAACTGCACATTATTCTGTCAGCCCTAAAGTCAAGGCATTGATAACTTCCACAGGGACAAATTTGATAATGATCTCTTGGTATAAAATTGTCTTTTAGAGAATTAGATAAATGTGAAACGCTCCACATTGTCAAGAACATCACTCAAGGCTGCTTCACCCGTCTTGACAGCCCACGATGGCAGGACACATTAGGAACCCAAAGACATGGACATTTGTTTTCAGACCTGCACTTCCTGCAACCTGTGCCCCTCTGCTTCATTCCAGGCAACAATCTTGGCTCCACAAAGTGCTTGCTGGCCACACTCTTAAACCTGAGCAGGACTGAGTCCTGGGAGCAAGGACTGCCTCTTAAGGGCAGGCTTTCAAGTCCTGCTGTGAAATCTGCCAACTCTGTGGAGAATAAATAATTCATCTCACTCTGGTAATATCTCTTTTCACAGAGACTTCTGTGACAGGGCCTTGACAATAGCATTGTGTTTGTTAACCCCCAAGTAGTAAGGAGAAGGACTGGGGACAGATAAGAAAGACCCTGAGTGACTTCCAGAATATAACTTCATACTGTTATCACAGTCAATGTTGGAAATTGTTTTAACAAAAGGAAATAAAGTGGATTCATAGGGTTTCTGAACTGGCAATTGCTGGAAGAGTCCATTTGGTCTAGTGTAAGGCTCAAGTAGGACCACATCTTGGTTGCTCAAGAGAGATCCCTGGCCTTCTAGACCTTCTTTCACTGGCTGCTTCTGATTTTTAATTTTCCAGAAAGGAATTTATTTCCTGTGAGTCAAAATTCCCATCTTGCCGCGGTGGACAGCCTTTCACTTGAGATTTTCCTTTTCCCAGCCCTCCATGAGCTCTCTCCTCCACCAGAAGTATTTGGAAGTATCTAATAAGCACTCCCACATGATGTGGCTCTGTGCAATTCTATCCAGAACACTCAGATGCCAGCCTTGAGATTTAAGATTTCGTAAGTTTACAAAATTCCATGAGGAGACAGAGCAAAGCTTTGCAATGGTTCTCCACTTCACCCTCAATAAAGACAGAAGTCCATACAATGGTCTTCAATGCCTGCATAATCTGCTCCCCCTCCAAACCCACCACCCTCCCCCCACACACATCCACACATACAAACTATGACCTTCTCTTCCTCTCCAACTTTTTCTCCTTTCCTCTTCTTATTCACCTGGCTCTAGTCACATCACCCACCCACTTCAGACCAACTCCTACCTCAGGGCCACTGCACTGGCTGCTCCTCTGCTTGGAGCTCTCTTCCCCCAGGTGACCACAAGGCTCACCCCTCTACTTCCTTCAGATCTTTGCTCAGGTGTCACCTTTTCACTGAGGACCAGTCTGGCCACCTTCTGTCATACTGCAACCTCACTCCACCCACGCTACCACCACACCTCTGACCCTCTGACCCTGTTCTGTGATGTTTTTCTCTTTTTCTTTTTTTTTTTATTTAATTTATCTTTTTAATTTATATCCAGGTTAGTTAGCATATAGTGAAATAATGATTTCAGGAGTATATTCCTTAATGCCCCTTACCCATTTAGCCCATCCCCCCTCCCACAACCCCTCCAGTAACCCTCTGTTTGTTCTCCATATTTAAGAGTCTCTTATGGTTTGTCCCCCTCCCTGCTTTTTATTAGTTTTGCTTCCCTTCCTTATGTTCATCTGTTTTGTGTCTTAAAGTCCTCATGTGAGTGAAGTCATATGATATTTGTCTTTCTCTGACTAATTTCACTTAGCATAATGCTCTCTAGTTCTATCCACGTAGTTGCAAATGGCAAGATTTCATTCTTTTTGATTGCCAAGTAATACTCCATTGTGTGTGTGTGTGTGTGTGTGTGTGTGTGTGTGTGTGTGTGTGTATACACCACATCTTCTTTATCCATTCATCCATTGATGGACATTTGGGCTCTTTCCATACTTTGGCTATTGTTGATAGTGCTGCTATAAACATTGGGGTGCATGTGCCCCTTCGAAATGCCATACCTGTATCCCTTGGATAAATAGCTAGTAATGCAATTGCTGGGTTGTAGGGTAGTTCTATTTTTAACTTTTTGAGGAACCTCCATACTGTTTTCCAGAGTGGCTGCACCAGCTTGCATTGCAACCAACAATGCAAAAGAGATCTTCTTTCTCTGCATCCTTGCCAACATCTGTTGTTGCCTGAGTTGTTTTAATGTTAGCCATTCTGCAGGTGTGAGGTGGTATCTCATTTTGGTTTTGATTTGTATTTCCCTGATGATGAGTGATGTTGAATATTTTTTCATGTGTCAGTTGGCCATCTGGATGTCTTCTTTGGAGAAGTGTCTATTCGTGTCTTTTGCCCATTTCTTCACTGGATTATTTGTGTTTTAGGTATTGAGTTTGATAAGTTCTTTTTTTTAATTTTTTTTTAACGTTTATTTATTTTTGAGACAGAGAGACAGAGCATGAATGGGGGAGGGGCAGAGAGAGAGGGAGACACAGAATCGGAAGAAGGCTCTAGGCTCTGAGCCATCAGCCAGAGCCTGACGCGGGGCTTGAACTCATGGACCGCGAGATCCTGACCTGAGTTGAAGTTGGACGCTTAACCGACTGAGCCACCCAGGCGCTCCAAGTTTGATAAGTTCTTTATAGATTTTGGATACTAACCTTTTATCTGACATGTCGTTTGTATATATCTTCTCCCATTCCGTCGGTTGCCTTTTAGTTTTGCTGATTGTTTCCTTTCCGGTTGCCTTTTAGTTTTGCTGATTGTTTCCTTTCCTGTGCAGAAGCTTTTTCTTTTGATGAGGTCCCAGTAGTTCATTTTTGCTTTTGTTTTCCTTGCCTCCAGAGATGTGTTGAGTAAGAAGTTGCTGTGGCCAAGGTCAAAGAGGTTTTGCCTGCTTTTTCCTCAAGGATTTTGATGGCTTCCTGTCTTACATTTAGGTCTTTAATTTATTTTGAGTTTATTTTTGTGTATGGTGTAAGAAAGTGGTCCAGGTTCATTTTTCTGCGTGTCACTGTCCAGTTTTCCTAGCACCATTTGCTGAAGAGACTGTCTTTATTCCATTGGATATTCTTTCCTGCTTTGTCAAAGATTAGTTGGCCATACATTTGTGGGTCCATTTCTGGGTTCTCTATTCTGTTCCACTGATCTGAGTGTCTGTTCTTGTGCCATACCATACTGTCTTGATGATTATAGCTTTGTAATACAGCTTGTAGTCTGGTGTGATGTTTTTCTATATCAATTACTTTCTAACGTACCATATTATATACTTAGTTATTATGCTTATTCATAATAGGTGCCTCCCTCAGCTAGAATATCTGCCCCACTGGAGCAGAAATGTTTGTTTTGTTCACTGCTATATCCCCAGCACCTACAATGGTGCCTGGCACATAGTAGGTGCCAATAAAGATTTGCTTAATGCATGAACAGACACACAACAAACCAGTGATGGGCTTCCCAGGCTCTAGCAGAGAAGTAAGAGAAGAGGACTGGTGGGGAGATGGCTCTCACTACCCTGTTTGCTGAGCTGGAGATAGCAGTCAGTCACACAGAGCTGGAGAGCATTTGGGAGCCTCTCCACAGAACCTGGATTTCTAGAAGGCCTCATTTGCCTCCCTGCTGGCTCAAATACTGCTGTCTCTGATTTTCACACACTATTATTTCTCATAACAATCTCTTCCAGTTCATTTATGGACTCTACCCAATGTCTGTCCAACTGAGCTTACTAAACACAAATCAAATCATCCGCTCCACACATGGAGTTCCTACTCTGTGCCAGAAATATTCTAGGTGCTGGGGATGTAGCAGTGAACCAAAGAGACAAGATTCCCTACCCTAAGGAAGCTTACAGTCTAATGGGTGTGGCAGACAATAAGCAAGATGTGTAAAACCTATAGTTTAATGTTGCTGAGGAAAGGCCTATTCATTTCTTGCTTAAAATCTGTCCCCAGTTCCCTACTGTCTCCAGAATAAAACCCAAGCCCCTTATGGCCAGGAGCATACAGCTTTTCCATGTCCTTTCCTGCAGCTCAGTGTCTGCTACATGCACTCCACTTTCCAGCCAAAATGAACCTGTTGCAGTTCCCCGATTGTGCCTTGTTCTCTTACACATCTGTGTCTTTTTATGTGCTGTTCCTTCTGCCTGGAGTGCCCTTCTCCCTTCCCTCCACCTTTTTGGCCACTTTAATTTGTACTCAATACCTAGCTTAAGCACCATGTCTTCCATTAGTCTTTCTCTGTCGCCCCATTACACCACCCAACCCCTACTTCAATGGGGTACCCTTTTTTATTTTTCCCCTCTCACTGGGAATACCTTTATCCCAATATATTCCCCACCAGCTTATAACTTTCTATGTCCCCACTGTCTGCGGACATCTTTAGCCTTTATATCCCCTGAGTGCCTGACCCATTTCATTCAACAAATATTTGTTGAATAAATAAATGGATGAAGGGAAGAATGGAAGAAAGAAAGGACAAAGGGATTAATAAAAAGGTAAATGGATGGAAGCAAAGTGATATGGGTTGAATTGTGTCCCTCAAAATTCATATGTTGAAGTCCTAGCCCCCAGTACCTCAGAATATGACTATATTTGGAGATAGTTTCTTTCAAGAGGTAATTAAGGTAAAACGGAGTCATTAGGGTGGGCCCTAATCATACACAACTGGTGACTTTATAAGAAGAAGAAATTTGGAGACAGTGACACACAGACAGAATTCCATGTGAAGACACAGGGAGAGAATGGCTATCTAGAAGCCAAGGAGAGAAGCCTCCCATAAAAGCCACCCATGCAAATACTGTAATCTAAGACTTGTAGCCTCCACAACTGAGAGAAAATAAGCTTCTGTTGTTTAAGCCACCAAGTCTGTGCTATTTTGTTATTGCAGCCCTAACAGACTAATACAGAAGGATGGATGGATGGATGGATGGATGGATGGATGGAATGATGAAGGAAGGAAGGAGGAAGGAAGGATGAGCAGATGGATGATACCCCTCACACAATCTCTGTGGCCCCAGCTAAGTGTCATCTCAAATTCTTGACTCTGCCTGTGATATTCTGACCGCTCCAGAAGGTCACAGTCCAACTCAGTATATAGTATAGAAGACTCAGCCTTTGGTCTCCACCCCTCACCCGTCCACTGTCCTCTGCCATCTCTACTTCCCCTGAAAATCCTCTCTCAGGCACCTTCTCCAGTTCTCCCAGAACACTCTCCTCCAACTGTTAAAAACTGAGAACAAACTGAGGGTTGATGGGGGGTGGGAGGGAGGGCAGGGTGGGTGATGGGTATTGAGGAGGGCACCTTTTGGGATGAGCACTGGGTGTTGTATGGAAACCAATTTGACAGTAAATTTCATATATTAAAAAATAAAAAAAAATAAAAAATAAAATAAAAAATAAAATAAAAACTGAGAACAAATTGAGGGTTGTTGGGGGGTGGGAGGGAGGGCAGGGTGGGAGGGAGGGCAGGGTGGGTGATGGGTATTGAGGAGGGCACCTTTTGGGATGAGCACTGGGTGTTGTATGGAAACCAATTTGACAGTAAATTTCATATATTAAAAAATAAAAAAATAAATAAAAAAAAATAAAAAATAAAAAAAAAAGAACACTCTCCTCCATCTCTGAAGTCTGTTCCTTCACAATCCCTTTATGAAGCCTCTTCAGCCCCAGCTCTCAGACTGCTGGAGACTTCCAGAAGAATTTACATCCTCTTTTCCTCTATTGTAGCCCATCTCCAGCACCTGTCTGGGCTCTCATATGCCCATTTTCCAGGATCTGAGCACTTAGGTGGCTGCATCTGGCCAAGCTTGTGAGGCTTCCTAGGCCTCCACTGTTGCTCTCCTTCTCCTCTCCTTAGTGTTGGTGCCCGAGTATGTACTCAAGCTGAATGGCCCAGATCCACTTGACCTTGGTTGGGCTGCTCACCAATCTCTCTGCCTCAAACTCCACATTTTTAAATGGAGATAAATAGCAGTGTCTGCCTTATAGGGTTACAGTGGAAACCAAATGTGCACAGAAGAGTCTTACTGGTTATTGCAATCCACTCAACTTTCTGCAAATAGACTTGTTGCCTCTAAACCCACTCACTGCTGCCACTTTTTTCATTACTTCCTCCAGGCACAGCTCTGCTTTTCCTCTTTCTTTTTAGTTTAAGCAAAATAGGAGATGTTTCTGGGCTCACAAAACTGGGAGGAACCAGAAGAACCTGGACAGGCCCAGCAAAGTCCCTCTCCCTGACCTCGCCTGCCATCAGCTTTAGTTTCTTCTTGTGCAGCCCAGCTTCTCCCTGGAGATAAGAGCCTGGCGTCGCCTCTGAAAGCCTGCCTGGGAATGGTCTGTTCTGACTCTCCCCCCAGGTGTTGGAGGCAGCATTTACTGCCCAGCTAAAAATATTCCCCATGACTGGGGAGCCATGGGGAGAAGCCAGGGTATAGAGGGGATGGCAGTTTTTCAACACAGTACTGCTTAATTCTTTTCACTTGTATACATGTATTACTATGACAAAAATTTAAGTGAAACAAATTGTTTCCTCCTGACTGGCAAACAGTTAAAAGACAACCTAACTGAAAAGCAAGAGCAGTTCACCTTTTCCTTTTTTAATTATGGTAAAACAGACACATAACACAACCTAAAACTTAGCCATGTTTAAGCATACAGTTCAGTGGCATTGAGTGCAGTCACGCTGCACAACCATCGACACCATCCATCTCCAGAATTCTTTTCATCTTGCAAACCCGAAACTCATTAAATAATAACTCACCATTCCCTGCCTCTTGCAACCACCATTCCACTTTCTGTCTCTATGAATTTAACTACTCGAGGTACCTCACAGAAGTGGAATCATGGGATGCCTGAGTGACTCAGTTGGTTGAGCATCTGACTCTTGATTTCAGCTCAGGTCATGACCTCAGGGTCATGGGATCAAGCCCACATTGGGTTCGCATTGAGCGTGGAGCCTGTTTAAGATTCTCTCTCCCTCTCACTCCACCCCTCCCCTGTTCACATGCACACACACATGTACACGCTCTCTAAGAAAATAAAATAAAATAAAATAAAGAAGTGGAATCACACAGTATTTGTCTTTTTGTGACTGGCTTATTTCATATAGCACAATGCCTTCAAGGTACATACATCTATGTTGTAGTATGTGTCAGAATTTTACTCCTTTTTAAGGCTGAATAACACTCCAACATGTGTATAGACCACATCTTGTGTATCCATTCATCCATCAGTGAACACTTGGGTTGTTTCCCCCTGTTGGCTTTTGGATATTATGCATAACACTGCTATGGACATGAGTTCACAACCAGCTCAGCCTTTAAAAGTATGTTTTTAGGAGCTTCTCTTGTTTTTATTATAAAGATTAGAAAAGCAGAAGGAGGCCAGGGCACCCAGGAAATAAATTATCCCTCCATCGTCCCTGGCCATCAAATGGGACCATTCTCCATATTCTTTGTCTGAGTGTCCTCTGAAGCAAAGATTATTATCCCCATTTGATACCAAGAAATTGAGGCTTAGAGAGGATAAGTCACCCAAGATAACACGGCTAGAAAGGGGCTGAGATTCAGCCCAGGTCTGACTCCACGGTCCAAAACCTTTCTGCCGTCTCTTGCTGCCTCCCACAAGTGGAGTCAAAGCTGTACCCGAGGTGTGTGCACATGGGAGAGAAAGCAGGAGGCTGAAACTCTATCCCTCCCTCCCCCGTGACTGAGGGGCAAATATCATTTTCTAGGGTGGCTCAGTCGGTTAAGTGTCTGACTTTGGCTCAGGTCATGATCTTATGGTTCGTGAGTTCGAGCCCCACATCAGGCTCTATGCTGACAGCTCAGGGCCTGGAGCCTGCTTCAGATTCTGTCTCCCTCTCTCCCCTCCATGTTCTCGCTCTGTGTCTCAAAAATGAATACATGTTAAAATAATTTTAAATACACAGAGAAGAAAGAAAAGTACAGAAAATTGAGCCTAAAGGATGCAGACACGAAGCCTGACGTTCAAGTCAGAACACACTTAACTACTTATAACAAGGCTGGAAGGGAGAAGAATTCTCAAAATCTGCAAGGAAAATGAACAAGAGGGATCATAGTGCCAGCAAGTATTTCAAGGCTATAAGTGGACGGCAAAATGGCAGATGAGTTTTAGGAGAGAAAATGCCAGGAATCACAATCAGAGAAAATCATCTAAGCTCAACTCACGGGAGGATTGCTCAGAGGAAGTAGTGTGGCTCTGGCAGAAACCCAGGTAGGTGCGGGCCGGGCAGAGGACACAGAGCTGCCCAGTGCACCTTTGCAGGGGAAGGGAGCAAAAACTACTTGCCATTTTTAGGGAGGATATTAATCACAAACCAGAGAACAAAAGGAAAACAACAATAAAAACGCTTACAAAGATGAAAACTAAGGCTTTTGTGAGGAAAATGAGTGGATCCCACTGCAAGGCATATAGAAGAAATCATTTTTCTGAGAAAATATCAGGGCTACGGCATCTGGGTGGCTCAGTTGGATAAGTACCTGACTCTTGATTTGGGCTCAGGTCATGATCTCTTGGTTTGTGAGTTTGAGCCCCACGTTGGGCTCTGTGCTGACAGCACAGAGGCGCCTGGTAGGGATTCTCTCTCTCCCTCTCTCTCTGCCATTCCCCTACTCATGTGTGCTCTCTCGCTCGCTCTCTCTCTCTCTCTCTCTCTAAAAATAAATAAACATTTTAAAAAATCATTAAAAAATAAAGAAAATATCAGTGCTGCCTGTTATTTGCATCAAAATGGTATTTAGAATACTGAGCAGCCTCATGAGTGCTCCATGAGCAACCTGAGAACGTGCCTGGCTCACTCATCCCTGTCCATGGCATGTGCCCCCTCTGTGGTGTCTCAGGAAAGCAGCCACAGTTGTGACAAGGGTACAGGAAAAGAGGCTTAGCCAGGGGTCCACAGCTGTAGAGAGAGGCGTCCTAGGATGAGCTCAGGGGGACAGTCTTAGAATCTTGCTTTTGATGCATTGTGCTGAAACTTCTAAATCTAAAGCAATGCCTCTGCCACCTGGAACAAGAATCTCAGGTAAGAACAGTGATGAAAATTGTGGCTTCCTGGGTCCCATCCAGGTCCACGTATCAGGACTACCAATTTCCTTGCAACCAAGCACTTAGAAGTAGGGCTTCCCTGCGCCCTGGGTCTGGCACACGAGCCCCACATAGACTTGATCCAGGGGCCAGGTCCTAAGCTCAGTTTTAGATGGCTTCCCTCAAGGCTCCCGAGGGCCACTCTGACCTGTACTCGGGGCCCAGAGAAGGAACTTCTTGAACTTGGTGGGACTGTAGTTTGGGAATGAGAAGGGAGTAAGTACAGGAGATAGGAGGGCAACACTGAGGAACGGGAAAAGCATATTGTGGAGAGAAAAAGCTAGGCAGTCATGAGGCTCCCTCTGAGCTAGGAGTGACCAGTGGGGGGCCCAGTGCAGTTGTGCAGGTCTGTATAAAGACTTGTATAAAGGTACCCTACAGAGGTCATGCATGGAGGTGGGGGTACACACAGAGGCTGCCTGCCTAGGCCTTGACCCTAGCACAGGGTCCACCACAAGGGGTGTCCTTGTCCACCACAAGGACAGGGCCTCTTTCATATTTACACAAAGATGCAGCACATGGGAGTAAACAGTCCTGGGCTTCTCAGTACATATCACTGAGTGACCGTGAGACAGTTTGTGGATGTGCGTGCCCCCCTTCCTCTGGGGAACACATGGGTTACATACAGTGAGCTGCACCCATGCCTGGACTGTGCTAGGTCAGCTCTGGCTCAGCAAAGCCACATCCCTCGCTGGCAAGTTGGGGAGAAAGTTATATACATGCTAGGCTCATTATCCACAGGGAAGGTACCTACCTGATGTTACACCACGGGCTGGGCATCAGCCCTTTGCCTCATCCAGAGGCTTGGCAGGGCCCCAGCATGCAGAACAGAACAACGAGTCCCTAACCAGTGCAGCCTGCCCCCTCTCATTCCCACCCATAGGCATAAGAATCTCTCACTGCCATTAACCAGCCAGCTCCCAGGGAGCAGGGGATAATACCCTCCCTGTGGCTGCTCCACAGGGATGACATATAAGAACCATCCAAAGTGCAAGGGGATTGACCCTGCTCTGCAGCGCTCTTTTGGCTTAATAGGAACAGCTGGTCAGTGAAGTGTTTGCAAGCAATTTAACAAGGCTCAAACAGCAAGAGGCATCTGCCGATAAATCAAAAGGGAGCGCCCAGCTAAATGAGATTTAATTTAAATTCCTAACTCGAGCTGAGAGCAGAGTGTGGTTGTGCCTTCCAGTTGTATTAGTACTAGCAAGACCTGGGCCTTGGGTGGGGAGATGGTCCCAACGAGAGTGAGCTGTAAAACCAAGCCAAACTGATGACAGGAAGGTAGAGGGAGAAGGGAAAGAGATAAGTTGTCATTTCTTCTCTCATAGAAACAAAACAAGCTTTACTCCATTTGGAGGCCATAAAGCTCATCATGGCCATAAGCACGTCCACCATGGCTACCCCATTACAGCAGAGGGCAGGAGCCCATGCACAAGAGCACAAATGAGCCCAGCAGGGAAGAGAACTCGTATGGAAATGTCATCAGTTACAGTCATGATGACACCCAGGGAAAACACGAGCTGCTCTTTCTCATTGTTTCCTCCCACAAAGAGCATCTCCATCGGGTTCCATTAAGTCCTCCTCTGCCAGTGAGCTGTGCTCAACCTTGCGCTTCCATATGTAAATACCCAGTCCCGAATGGACTTGACTCTCCCTTCCCATTTCTTTTTAAAATCAGTGCCCTGGACTAACATCAGGCAAAAAGCTGATGACTGCTTAACTCATTCCCTCTGCATGTGCCTCAGGAAGTTGAGCAGCGAGTCACTGAAGATTCCTCCTTTCAGGAAGCCTATCCCAACAGCCCTTCTCTCATGTTTCATTTCACTGGGGCTAGCAATGGCTTCCCCGTGGGTCTTGAGAGTGTAGGAGGATCTCAGTCCCCAGGGCTTGTTGGCAGAGGGAGTGACTCAGAAAGCACAGGGGTGGAGAAGGAGGTGACTCTCTACCAGTGGAGGACACCAAAAGTATGGCTTAAAGTTTGTGCACATCCACTCACTCCTCATCCCCTCCCCATCCTTTCCAAGCAAAGTGTTTCCTTCCCCACCTCCATACTCCTCTCAGCTACTCTGACTCTCTTCTTCAAATACATCAGCCCATGTTTCCTTGAAATCAGAGCACGTTGGGGCGCCTGGGTGGCTCAGTCGTTCGACTTCAGCTCAGGTCATGATCTCATGGTTCATGAGTTCAAGCCCCGCATGGGACCCTGTGTTGACAGCTCGGAGCCTGGAGCCTGCTTCAGATTCTGTGTCTCCCTCTCTCTCTGTCCCTCTCCCTCTCATGCTCTGTCTCTGTCTCTCTCTCTCAAAAACAAATAAACATTAAATAAATAAATAAATAAATAAATAAATAAATCAGAGCACATTAATTAGAACATGTGACCTGCCACAGTGACTTCATCTGCCTTTGTAATAGGTTCCAAGGCTGACAGTCCAGGGCAATCCCTTACACAAGAGTGTATCTGTTAGGAATTGTGTTTGATTGTTACTAAGAGCAAAGAGAAGACGTTTATTTTTCCCTCACATGAAAGTTCACAGGTGGAAGTCCTGGCCTGGCCTGGCATGGCAATGGGCTTTGAGAACTAAGGGTCCGTTAATTTTTTGACTCTATAGCTTCTGGCTTTCATTCTGAAGGCCACCTCATGAGCAAAGATTAATGATGAAACACCAACCATCACATCTGGATTCCAGGCAGAAGGCAGAAGAAAGAGGAGGGGGAAAAAGGCACTTCACAACTGTCTATCTTTTAAATAGTTTTCCCAGAAGTCCCACCCAATAACCTTTTTGTGTATCTCACTAGTTAAAACTTAATCACATGTCCACATCTAGAAACACAGGAAGCTGGGAAATGTGGTCTATTAGTTGGGCATATTGCCACCTCCCACAATAACTAGGGATTCTTCTGCAAAGGAAGAAGAGGGGTGCCTGGGTGGCTCAGTCGGTTGAGTGTCCGACTTCAGCTCAGGTCATGATCTCACTGTTCCCAAGTTGAAGTCGCACGTTGGGCTCTGTACTGACAGCTCAGAACCTAGAGCCTGCTTCGGATTCTCTCTCTCTCTCTCTCTCCCTCTCTCTCTCTCTCCTCTCTCTCAAAAATAAGCATTAAAAAAAATCAAAGGAAGAAGAGAAAAATGGATTTGGGCTGGCACTAGCAGCCTCTGCCACAATGGACAGCATCTGGATTTCATTTGACAAAGACTCCCAAAAGGTTCTGAGGTTGAGATGGTGATACCCAGACTGGGGACCAGTCTGGGGGGATTCTAAGCAGCATCTCAAAGGGTGTTGTGGCTATACCAGCTGGGATAGAAGCCTTCAGTGAGCATCACAGGGCCTAGTCCTGATAGAAGATATTAACAATAGCTGGAATGAAGATTTTCTAGAAGACAGGATATTTGTCCCAGTGAGGAGGAGCACACATACAAAAATTAGCAAAAATACCAGTGTGACAATGTCTACAGGAGTCCAAAGGGGAGCACATCCAGGGCAGTGAGGGAACACACACAGTGAGTGATCTGCCCTGGATTCTGATACAGGGGGTTTTTCCTGAATCTTGGGCCCTCTAAACACAGCCTTGTTGTCTGTTGGTGTTTATACACATATAGATACCAAAATAATAAATAAAACATATTCCTTTTTGCATATACTTTGTGCTTAGTAAACATGTACTGACTGATCAAAATTAGCCACAGAATTCGTAACATCAACTTCAGTGATATCAGTGACAGGAGCAGATGGAGGAAGCAGGTTTAAAGATTCTACAGCACCTAGAAAAGAGATCCTCAGCTCTTCTCCCACAGATATTTTGAACATGACTATGTTTATCTGAATTGCTTGCAAGATGTTCTTCAAGTAATTACGTAGATTTGATGGACTAAAGGAAAGAGGCAGAAGAGGGACTCCCTCCAGTCCTGAGTGCCACAATGAACCAGGAACACTGCAAGTTGTTTGCAGAGTAATATTCAGAAATGGTTCCAGTTCAGGTTTTTGGTTTTGCTTTGTTTTGTGCTTTTTATTTTGAAATAATGTTAGACTCGCGAGTAGTTGCAAAAATACTAGAGAGTTCCCATGTACCCTTTATCCAGGTTCCCCAAATTATAACATCTTACACAATCATAGTAAATTATCAAAACCAGGAAACTGACATTGGCACAGTATTAGCTACAGACCATATTCAGATTTTACCATTTTAGCCCATGGATATATTAATGTAAACACCATCCTAATCAGGATATAAAAGTGTTCTGTTCCCACAGTGAAAACCCTTTTCTACCCTTTGACAGTTCCTTCACTATCTCTAACCCCTAGCATTCAATAATCCATTACTATAATTTTGTCATTTTTTTAAATGTTATATAAACTATGCCATATAATACATAACTTTTCTAGATGTTTTTTACTCAGCATAATGCCTTTAAGATCCATCCAAGTGACTATGTGTATCAATAGTTTGTTCCCTTTTATTGGTGAGTAGTATTTCATGGTATGGATGTACCACAGTTTAACAATTTACCATTGAGGACATCTTTGCTGTTTCCAGTTTTTGTCTATTATGAATAAAGTTGAAAAAAAAGTGTGCTGCTATAAACATTTGTATACAGGTGTTTCTGTTTCATAAGCTTTCATTTATCTAGAATAAATGTCCATGAGTATGACTGCTGGGTCGTATGGTAAATGTATGTTTAACTTTGTAATAAACTGCTGATGGTTTTCCAGACTGACCACATCATTTTATATCCCACTAAGCAACATGTGAGGGCTCCAGGTGCCTCACATTCTTGCCAGAAATTGGTACAGTCAATATTTTTTATTTTAGCCATTCTAATAGGTGTATAATGGTATCTCATCATTATTTTAATTCGTATTTCTCTGTATTTCTAATGGCTAATCATTTTTTTGTATTTTTATTGGAATAGCTTTATTGAGACATAATCCACATACCACATAATTCATCCTTTAAAGAACATAATTCAACATTTTTTAATATATTCACAGAATTGTGCAACTCATACCACATCAATTTTAGAACATTCTCATTACATCATAAAGAAGCCCTGAGTCCCTAGAAGTCACCTGCCCACCATTCCTCGCATCCTCCACTGCCCCCAACCCTAGTCCTAAGCAACCACTAATCTACTTTATGTGTTTATGGATTTGCCTAGTTGGGACATTTCATATAAATGGATTCATATAATATGTGGTCTTTTCTTCTTTTTTTTCTTTTTCTTTCCAAGTTTTTATTTAAATTCCAGGTAGTTAACATATAGCGCATGATTAGTTTCAGGTGTAATCATGTTGAACATCTTTTCATATACTTATTTTCCATTTATATATTTTCTTTGGTGAAATATCTTCCAGTCTTCTGCCCATTTTCTAATTAGGTTTCTTTACTGTCAAGGTTAAAGGGTTCTTGATATATTCTGATGTAAATTCTTTGTCAGATATGTGATTTGCAAATATTTTCTCCTAGTCTATGGCTTATCTTTGTATTCTATTAATAGTATCTTTCACAGAGCAAAAGTTTTAAATTTAGATGAAGTCTGATTTAACAATTTTATTCCATGGACTGTGCTTTTGGTGTTCTAAAACATCATCATCTAACCCTAGGTCATGTAGATATCATAGAAAGTATCTTCTCTGATCACAATAGGATAAAGTTAAAAATAAATAATAAACGGAAAACCAGAAAATTCATAAAATTGCAGAAATTAAACAACACACTTTTAACAACCAATGAATCAAAGAAGAAATAAAAAAGGAAATTAGAAAATGCTTAGAAATTAATGGAACTGAAAATACAACAGAACAAAACTTATGGGATGCAGCAAAAACAGTGTTAATGAGGAAATATATATGTATAAATGCTTACACCAAAAAAAAAAAAAGATCTCAAATCGACAACATAAATTTACAACTTAAGAAACTAGAAAAAGAACAAACTAAATCCAAAGCTTGCAGAAGAAAGCGAATAATAAAGATTAGAGCAGAGATAAATGTAATAAAGGATAGGAAAAAAATCAATGAAACTAAAAATTGGCTGTTGGAAATAACAAAACTGACAAACCTTTGCTAAGATGGACTAATGAAAAAGAGAGAAGACTCAAGTTACTAATATTAGAAATGAAAATAGGGACATAATTACCAATTGTATAAAAAAGAAAAAGATTTAAGAGGGTAGAACAATTGGACACCAACAAATTGGACAACGCAGATGAAATGAACAAACTCCTAGAAACCTACCAAGACTAAATCACAAGGAAATAGAAAATATGAATAGACCTGTAACTAGTAAGAAGACTGATTCAGTAACCAAATATCTCCCAAGAAAGAAAAGCCCTGATTTAATGGCTTCACTGGTAAATTCTACCAAACATTTAAATAACTAATACCAATCCTTCTCAAATTTTTCCAAAAAACTGAAGAGGAGAGAACTGTTCCAATCTCATTTTATGAGGCCAGCATTACCCTGATGATACCAAAGTCAGACAAAGATGCTACAAGAAAACTACAGATCACTATCCTTTACAAAGTGTGATGTAAATAGCCTCAACAAAATACTAGCACACAGAATTTAGCCACATACCAAAAATATTATACATCATGACCAAGTGGAATTTATTCCTGGAATGAAAGGATGGTTCAACACATGAAAATCAACTGATGTAATATGCCACATCAACGGAAGAAAAGACCCTTTCATGATAGAAACACTCTACAAACTATGAATAGAAGGAAATTACCTCAATATAATAAAATCCATGTATGAAAAACCCACAGAAAACATTATATTCAATGGTAAAAGCCTGAAAGCTTTTTCAGGAATAGAGGAATAGAGCAAGGATGCCTGTTTTCACCACTTTTATTCAACATAGTACTGGAAGTTCTAGCCAGACCAATTAAGCAATACAAAGAAATAAAAGGCATCCAAACTGTAAAGGAAAAAGTAAAATTATCTATTTTTGCAGATAATATAATCCTTTATGTATAAAACCTTAAAGATTACATACACACGTGCACACACACACGCGTACACACACACACACACACACACACACACAGACTGTTAGAACTAATAAATGAATTAAGAAAAGTAGCAGGATACAAAGTCAATGTACAAAAATTAGTTGTATTTCTACACACAATGAATAATCTGAAAAGGAAATTACAAAAATAATTTCATTTACAATAACATCAAAATAATGAAATACTTAGGAATTAACTTGGCCAAGGAGGCAAAAGACTTATACAATGAACTACAGTGAGATATCACCTCACACCTGTCAGAATGACTAAAATCAAAAACAAGAATCAACAATTGTTGGCGAGTATGTGGAGAAAAAGTAACCCTTGTGCACCTTTGGTGGACAAATGCAAACTGGTGCAGCCACTGTATGGAGGTCTCTCAAAAATTTGAAAATAGAACTACCCTATAATCCAGGAATTGTACTACTGGGTATTTACCCCCCCCCCCCAATACAAAAACACTAATTCAAAGGAAGATTTGCACCCTGACATTTATAGCAACATAATCTATAATAGCCAAATTATGGAAGCAGCCCAGTGTCCATCAACAGATGAATGGATAAAGGAGATGTGGTATATATATACAATGGAATGTTACTCAGCCTTCAAAATGAATGAAATCTTGCCATTTGCAATGACATGGATGGAGCTTGAGAGTATAATGCTAAGCAAAATAAGTCACTCAAAGAAATACAAATATCATATAATTTCACTCCTATGTGAAACAAAACATTTAAGAAACAAATGAGCAAATAAAAAGAAGAGAGAGAGAAAAACCAAGAAACAGACTCTTAACTGATGGTTACCAGAGGGGAAAGGGGAGGGGGAGGAGAGATGCATGAATTAGGTAATAGAGATTAAGGAACGTACTTGTCATGATGAATACAGTGACGTATGGAATTACTGAATCACTATATTGTATACCTGAAACTAATATAACACTGTATGTTAACTATACTGGAATTTAAAATAAAAAATTTTTTAAGACTTATACAATGAAAACTACAAAACAGTGCTGAAAGAAATGAAAGACATAAATAAATGGAAACACATCCCATGTTCATGGATTGGAAGACTCAATATTGTTAAACTGTCAATATACCCAAAGTATCTACAGATTCAATGCAAACCCTATAAAAATCCCACTGAGTACTTTACAGAATGAGAAAAATCCATCCTAGAATTCATATGGAATCTCAAGGGGTCCTGAAAACCCAAAACAAAGCTACAGTAATCAAAACTGTGTGGTATTGGCATAAATACAGAAATACAGATCAATGAAACAGACGAGAGACCAGAAAAAAATCTTTGCATATATGTCGAATTATTTTTGACAAGAGTACCAAGATCATTCAATGGGGAAAAGACAGTCTTTTTAATAAATTGTGTAGGAAAACTGGATATCCATATGCAAAAAAAAAAAAAAAAAAAATGAAATTGAGCCCTTACCTAACACCATATACAAAAATTAACTTAAAATGGACCAAGGATTGAAATGTAAGACCTAAAGCAATAAAATTATTAGAGGAAAACATCAAGCAAGAGCTTCATAACATTGGATTTGGCAGTGATTTCTTGGATATGACACCAAAGACACAGATAACAAAAGAAGAAATAGACTGGACTTCATGAAAATAAAAAACTTTTGTGCACCAAAAGATACTATCAATAGAGTAAAAAGGAACGCCACAAAACGAGAGAAAGTATTTGCAAATTACATCTCTGATAATGGATTAATACCCAGAATATATATTCAGGTAGAGTTAAAACAGTATCACACAGGACATCCTTTTTGAGGTCCTTTGGCTAGAGAGGATAGGCTTTTCCGAAGGTTTTCTGGCGTGTCAACTGGAATTTCCAGATTTTAGGCTTCTCTAGTGCCCAGGCTAGGATGTGCAGGAGGCACACACAGTCACATGCAGATGCATGTGCACACACAACACTCACCTCTGGATTATTCTCGAATCCCCAGGTCTGTAGCCATCTGTCTTCTTTCCTCCACCTTCCGAAGTCTTTTGGTAGTTGGTGCTTCATGCATTTTGTCCATGGTTTTTAGTTGTAATTAGAATGAGGAATAGATGGGATGCACTTTCCCCATCTTGTCTGGGATCAGAAGCCCCTGTTCAGTTGTAATGGAAAAGTGCTGTGCTCAGGACGCAGGGTAGATTTAACCCTGCAAACAGATGCTCACTGGGGCAAGCTTGATCCGTAGACTCCGAGGTAAAAAGGGAGCAACAGCCAGCTCCCACAGACATAGGGCGTCCTGGGTGTCTGGGGGTTACATGTTGGTGATAGGGCTGCATCTGCTCTTGATTATCTACCAACAGAAGAGGATCACTGAGTTTTGGTTTCGGGTTTTTTGTTTGGTTTTGGTTTGGTTTTTTTTTACATCTCATGAGAGGGGAAATTAACTCTGCCAGTCAGCATCAGGGCACAGACCAGCCTTTGGTGAGATCTGGGGTGGGGGTGGGTGCTCCGGTTAAGCAGACAGGGCAGTAACGAGCCCACGAAGACTTCATGGTCCTCACAGGAGGGTGCGGGAGAGAGGTGATAAGCACCGAGGCTAGGCGCACTTTTGCAACCTCCCACGTACACGTGTGGGGAAAGGGCTGAGGGCCACACCAGGCACTTCGCGGCTCTAGGACGTGTGGGCCACGTCCAGACCTCCTCCAGAGAGAGGCCCCGTGTGACGGTGTCACCAATGTACGCACGCAGTCCACCTCCTTGGTGAGCAAGGCCAGCCTGGCTGTGAGTTTGAATACGGACTCTGGCCTCAGCAACTCACTCAAGGGAGTGAGCAAAACTGAAGGAATTAAGAGCAGACCCGGTTCTAGAAGGAAGCAAGACCCTTCGTCAGTGCACATTTGTAAGAAAGCACGAGTGCTGCCCATGACCGCAGCCTGTCACCCCAGGGTCTGATCATCAAGCAAAGCCAACTCGGGGCGCGCTGGGAAAAGAAGTTCGGTGTTTGCGAGCCTCAGGGTCGTACAGCCAGGCAGTGCCCTCACCTCCTCCTGAGGAGGCGCCAGCAGCCTCGCCACGCCTCGCGCCGGCAAACTCTGCTTCCCAGAAGACGTTGCAGCAGCTGCGCGTCCTCGCTCCTCATTCTGAGGAGAGGCAGTCTCTCTTCTCTCTGCTTCAGCGAGTGAGTTCGCGTTTCCACTGTTTATGTGTCTTAAAAGCCAACATTTTCAGTGTGCTTTTGGTGTGGAAAGTGATCATTCCACAATTGGCACGGCGAGATTATGTCTTAGGCAAGGCACTTCCTTTGAAACTGAATTGCCATGTGTACAGTGTTGTTATTGAAGACAACACATTGCCTGGCTGCGCGGGGAACAGAAGAGGAGTGAAGTGACGAACCACCTCAGGAACGGGAGCGCCAGTCTCAGCTCCCGGGGCGAGGTAGAGCTGGTTTGGGCAGGCACCAGGCAGAGAACACTGCCTGCAACACACGTGCTCAGCAGGCTCTGCGCATGCGCAGGCCCCCTGGGGGGGGGGGGGGAGGGGCCTCACTCCAGCAGTGCTCTGCCGCCCCCCCCCCCCCCCCCCCCCCCCCCCCCCGCCCCGCCATCTCCCCAACAGCTCCCCTAAAGATCTTCCTGCTCTGGCCACTGATGGCAAAACTTGCTCAGAGCAGAAGGGTGGGAAATGGCTTCTTCTGGAACCAAATTCAAGTGGAATCCCAAATCTGCAAAAAATGTGGCTATGCTTCTTGTTTTAGTCCCTCTTGGAGGTGTTCCCACTCTTCACACACATTCTTGATGCTTCTCCCCTTCCCTTCTTCAATTTTCTGGACCTCAGAATGTAACCCTGAGGAAGTCGGCTAGGTTAGGCATTTAGCTTGAAAGTAGACATTTCAGTGAAAGAAATGTAATTGGGGTGTAGACGCTGCGAAATCAGCTTCTTGTGTCATCACACCCCTAAAGGTGAAGTCATGAAACTCAGGATACTGGAGGGTTTTTTTTTTTTTTAACTCAAAATGGATGGATGGGTGGATGGTTGAGTGAGTAGTTGGGTTGGTGGATGCATGGATGGATAGATGGGTAAGTGGGTAGATGCATGGATAGAAAGATGAGATGAAAAGTGAGGAACAACAGGCTCCATGGCCCCTTGAAGACCCTATCCAGTGTGTAGCAGGGCCAGCCTTCTTGTCTTCCACGTCCTGTCGGAAAATCCAGCTCCTCCTTGGCCCCGGCCCTGACTGACTGCTGCATAAGTAACAGGCAGGACTTGGAGTACTCTTACCCATACCGACACCTGTGTCTCTGCCTTGGCTAATGCGAGAGCACCGTGTCTTCCAGAAAGACAGATAGTAATAGGAAAAGGCCCTGGGCTGAGAACCAAGACACAGAGCTATTCAGCTTCAAGGCCAAAATCAATGAGCCACCATTACCCTATTCTTACCTTAAAAGTGATTCAGCAGAATAGAAAAAAAAAATTCTGTGTTTACTGGCCATGCAACATGTCTTCCTATCCTAGCAGGAACAGGAACCTGGGCATCAGAACAGTGTGCCCAGCAGATCTCCTTCCCAGCTGCTAGGCAGCATCTTGGCTCCAGACACCTGCTGACTCTCAAAGCCTTCGCCTCCCAGTGGGTGGGAGCCAGGCTGGGGCCTGGGACCTGCTACCAGGCCCGATATCTGAGGTCAGTGGTGCTGGGACGGTAGTCTGCAGGACCCCAGATGGGAGCGTCACAATGAAGGCAGAGACTACTCTGCCCCTCCTAGCTCACCAGGGAGCTCTGTAGGGGCCAGACTGGCTCCTCCCCCAGATGCCTTCTGGCAAATGGTCCTTTGCTGGCACGTACCTTGAGGAACATGTTTGCTGGCTCTGAGCTGGCAGGTGAGATGGGCATGAGTTCCATGGGGGCCTTCTTGGAGGGGGTTACGCTAGTCTGCTTCCTTTTCCTTCCTCCTCTTTTCAACAGTTTTCCGGCTTTCCACTCTGTCTTAATGCTCTGGTCCTAAACTTTTTCCTCTTTTCAGCTTTGTCAAATCTTCCCTACTCATCTGTTCTGCCTGCCTCCTCCATATCCCAGCATGTTACGGGCCTCCTGAGATCCAGCTTCCTCCTTGTCAGGAAGCCCCTATGCCAGATGCTGTCTAACTTCCAGCCTGGAACTTCCCTTTAAAGGGTGGGTATTTTCCTCCTCAGATCCCCAGAGCAGAGATCCTGCTCCTCACACCCTCTCTGGGCCCTGTGGAGGACCCAGGACTGAAAACTGAACAATCTGCCCCACCGTACCCTCTGCCAGCCCTGCCCATGCCTCAGGAGCCACTAGCCACATGTGACTCTGTGCGTTTACATTTACAGCCATTAAAGTGACACAAAACGTAAAATTCAGTATTTCAATCAGATTAGCCACTTATTGGTAGTTACCTGTGGTTAGTGGCTACTATGTGAGACCATGCAGAAAAACATCTCTATCATCACAGAACTTTCTCCTGGACAGTCCTGCTCCCCACAGGGTTTGGGTCCTAGGGCTGAGAAATGCCCTGACATATGGAGATGGCAGACACAGTCCTAACCATTCCAATCTGAACCCTCATGCCCCTAATGTCCTCCTACATTTCTTTCTGAGAAGACTTTAGCACTAAGTGTGAGTCAGAGAAAGACCCCCGAGTCCCTAAACATAAATACGTATTGAAATTTTAAGTAGTCAGCCCTCTGCAGTCACCATTGTCCATTCCCCATACCCACTTCCCTGGCATGCCCCGCATGAGAAACATGAGGACTCAGGGAAGGCAGGGACCAACCAGACAATCGTGTTACTGTGAAGGGGAGCCAGCTAGTCTTGTCCTCTAGGACAGGAATTTGAAGCAAGACATATGTTCTGAGAATTCTCCCAGCCAATGCAGGCTGGGATCAGAGGCTGCCTCAGCTTTCCAACCAACCCAACTGATCAGGAAGAACAACCACCAGTCTTGTTCCACTTGCACTTTTGGGGGCCCCCTGCCCTCCATGCACACTCCCACGTGGCCACATGACCAGCAGTCCTCAGGTAGGACCTGAGTCCCCATGCACACAACACAAGAGACACAAGGAACACTACTTGTCTCTGCCCTCTTGGCACCAAGAGTCCAGAAGGTGAGGCAAGACCAGCCTTCAAAGCGAAAGGCAGATGGGTGTTCTGTGGTCATCTTTCTATCCACTCCCCTTCCAGATTCTGTTCTTACAGAGTCCAGAAGGGGCCCAGCTGTCTGCAAATGTGGGAGCCTGCCAAGTGGATGTGGGAGCCCTGGCCCTTGCTTCCTTTTCAAATGCTTCCCTGATGGGTTTATGGGCAGCAGAACTTTCCCACCTGGTTCTCCTCCTGCCTTGAGATCTCATCTTCACCTTCTTACTTGTAGGCACCTCTGCCTCACTTTGCCCTTAAATGTTGCATGCCCTGCCTTTCTGCCTAGAGCCTCTCCTTCACTCCGTTCACGTCTGCTGATCGGTTTGCTGGGGTCCAAGGGCAAGAGACTAAGAAGGAGCTATGTGGAAAATGATTTGACTTGCTACCTGGTAAAAGTCACATAGCACGACTTCTATTGCATTGTATTTGTTAGAAGCTAGTCACGAAGGCAAGTCCCTATTCAAGATAGGAATAGTGTTAAAGAATTTGTGGACATGTTTTAAAATCTGCACAGATGGTAGATTCCAAATCTGATCCCTTCTCCTCCCACCTGCCACCTTGATCTATGTCCTCCACACCCTGTTGGGTCCCCGAGGCAGAAATGAGAGTGTCTCTCCAGACTCTTCCCTGCTCACCCCACACCCATTGGGCACCAGGCCTGTTGACCTCCCAAATTTCTCTCACATACCTCAGCTCCCCTCCATCCCTCTACCACTGCAACGGTTGGGCCTCCATCTTGTCCATTGGGTTCTCTGCAGGGTCACTGCTGACCTCCCTCCTCCCTCCCAGAGGTATTTTAGGCCACCACTGGAATGTACCTCAGACCATCACATGGCCTTTCACTTTCTTGAGTAGGAACATGAGGACTAGAGAAGGGAATGACTTTGTCCAAAGTCACACAGCTAACCAGAGGCAGAGGCAGGCTGGAACTCAGCCCTGCTGTCCACAAGGGCTGGGCACCTTCCAGCAGCACCCTCACTGCTCGAGGGCAAATCTTTAGATGTTCTTGGAAGGCACTCTCCCAACAGAGGCCTGGGGCAGTCTCTCTGCCTCTTCCTTTCAAGCCCAAAATATGGTCTCAAATTACTGGGTTTTGCAAAGAAATTGTTGCTAGAGGAATAAATAAATGGCTACTTTTATTATTTTCTTTATTCCAATGTACCAATTTACCAGTTAAGTAGGCATTTCCAGATTTCTGAGTGTCATCATCTCATGAAGGAACTATTCTTGCTCTTAAGGAACTTCCATTCTAAAATTAAACAAGACAGACAGAGGAGATAGACACACACAGAGAGACACTATGCCTTTCTTTTTTTGGTAAGGGCTGGGGGAAGCGCAGAGAAAAGGAGAGAAAATAGAAGAGGAGAGAGAAAGATCAGCACTGTTTGGTGGACGGAAATAGCATGAGAGCCAACAGAGAACTTGATGGGATCCGTCCCCCAGAAGAAGGGATTTCGAAGCTGCAGCACAACTATTTATTTATTTTTGCATGTGGAATCAGCCATTTTATGCGACTGATAAAATCAAGGACAATTAGACCAAATTGAGCTTTAATTTTGGATTGAAAGTGTGATTCTTCCACAGAGAACTCCCTCCCACAACATCTGAAATTACTAACTAGCTGCGGAAGGCACCCGGAGCCAGCAGCCCAGATAAGTGTGAGCTTATTGCTTGTCAAAAAATGTAGACACTGATAAGATCCGGTGCTCCTGCAGGGGCATTAGAAAGTCTAGACAAGATGCAGATTAAGGTCGCACCTTAGGGAGCATTATTTAAAACATTTGCTTGTTTACAGTTGGTTCAACTTTGGAACTGAGGAAGAAAAAGGGGCCCAGAACCCCTGGAGTACCTGGGCTGCTGGTTTGGGTTGGAGAAGAATTGAGGTGGAGGAGGTATTGGTAGGACACATTCCACTCAGGAGCTAAACCTCCCTTGTAATGTCCTTCTTCAAAATGTGCTGAGCCTCCCCGAAGCTTCAAGAAACAAAAATTCCATCACCTTTTTTCTCTTTTCTCCCTCTCCTCTCCTTTGCCAACCTGGTCCATAGCGGCCTAACATCCATGTTAAAAGTTCAGACTCTTGGAGGCCAGCTGTGGGGTGGGACCCCTCCTGACCTTACCATCTCAGTGTGACCTGGACAGGTGAGTTCTGTCTGAGCCTTGGGGCCCTCATCGCTACGTGCCAGTAGTGACGGCACCTACCTTGCAGGTGTTGACAAGATTGATGAGATGATGTGTGTAAGGCATTAGCACCATGCCAGGCACAAAGTCAGAGTTCAAAAAATGCTTGCCATCATTATTCTATTTATAACCATCATCGAATACAGCCCATCATGCTTCTAGGCCACTTTCCCCGGTGCCTGCTAACTGTCCCTCACTAGTGTCCCTCCTCTCTTGGCTGGTCTTCCCTTCGGAAGTTTCCATTCCTATTGGGAAGCCAGAATGCCAGGCCAGGATGGGTTTTCTCACTGTGAGGAGTGTGGCACTCCACACGTGTCCCTCCTTGGGCCCCTTTGGCCAGACAGAAGGGAGAGTGAACCAAGCTTTTCCCAGCTGCAGCAGGGATGCATCCAGCTAAGGTCAGGGGAGGGGTGGACAGAGTTCATCACTGGCCTTCTTCCCCTAGGGAGCAAACTTCGAGCTCGTTGGTGAGGAAGTGCCAACGGTTGAGAGATAAGGCTTCCCACTTCCTGGAAGCATTCAGGAAGCACAAGGGGACTCTGTAATGAGAGACTACCCAGCAGGGGGACACTTGGCTGGGCCTTCAAAACCTTCCCTCTATGTTCTAGATTGGTGTCTGGTCTTGAAAACTATGGCCATGTCCAACAGCACCCACGCCTTTCCTTCTATGCTTTTTGAACCGTGTTTGACTCTCCCTTCCTCAGTTGAACCTAGATTTCTCTTTCCCTCAGGAGAAAGAGAAGCAGAGGCTGAGCAAGCTCTTGGTGAGCACAGGGGCCTTGTGGGCAAATGAACTGGATGCAGGAGGGAAAGGAAGATGCAGCCAAGAACTTGCTGTCACCCTGTGAGAAAGTTCCTGGAGGAGTCATTCATTTGAGTAACACTACCGAACAGAGTTTCTGCCCTGAGGGGGCTCACAAAGGAAGGGAGGGATGACAGATAATGTAAGATACACACAGGGCCTGCTGGAAGCCTACAGGAGGGGTCAGTAAAGGCTTTGGGGAAAAGGAAAGGTCTGGCCTAGGATGTCAGGTAACAAAGCAGGAATTAGGGGTTAGCCAGGCTATGGGTTGGTGGAAAGAAAGTCTGGCATGGTGTGTGTGTGTGTATGTGTGTGTGTGTGTGTGTGTGTGCATGTGTGTACTGTAGTGCTACAATCTGTTTAGGGTGGCTGGAGGTATAAGTGTGAAGGGGGTGGGGGGGGATGTTAGGAAATGGAGAGGTTGGCAAGGGCCATATCACAGAGGCCCTAAAGACAGTGTTACAGAATTGGTATTTTTCTCAAGTGGGTGATTGGAAGGCCCTGAAGACGTTGAAACAGATGAATGCCACAGTAGGACTGCATTTTCCATCACCCAAGACTGCCTTTGTCCCAGCAACAACTGGTTAGGTCTCGGAAGGTCACAGCCCAGCCGCTCCCTTTCTGCTTTGGTAAATTGAGACCCGAGACAACATTGTTGTCCCTGCCTTTGCTTAGCAATTGAAGTAAAACAAAGTCGTCTCCCATGTCTTCAGAGGCCCTTGAAAATGTATTTTTAGGGGTGCCTGGGTGGCTCAGTCGGTTGAGCGTCCGACTTCAGCTCAGGTCATGATCTCTCGGTCTGTGAGTTCGAGCCCCATGTCAGGCTCTGTGCTGACAGCTCAGAGCCTGGAGCGTGCTTCAAATCCTGTGTCTCCCTCTCTCTCTCTGCCCCTCCCCCATTCATGCTCTGTCTCTCTCTCTCTCTGTCAAAAATAAAAAAACATTAAAAAAAAAATTTTTTTTTTAACATTTATTTATTTTTGAGACAGAAAGAGGACAGAGTATGAAAGGGGGAGGGTCAGAGAGAGGGAGACACAGAATCGGAAGCAGGCTCCAGGCTCCGAGCTGTCAGCACAGAGCCTGACGTGGGGCTCGAACTCACGGACCGCGAGATCATGACCTGAGCCGAAGTGGGCCGCTTAACCGACTGAGCCACCCAGGCGTCCCAAAAATAAAAAAACATTTTTAAAAAATTTAAAAGAAAATGTATTTTTATTTTGTATCAGAGTAGCACATGTATATAGGCTGAAAAAGTCAAAGATGTAATAGAAAACAGCTGTCACTGACTCATCTGTCTCCCTCCTGAATTTCATTTTTCAAAGACAATGTCTTCTGGTATTTACCTCCACATCTGCAGGCAGCATGCATGGAATGCTGTTTTCAGTTTTAGACTCATCGTGGAAGACGATGCCGTCTCTCCCATTTATATACCGCCGCCTCCTCTCCATTTTCTCAATATATTTACATCACTGCTGTTAGCGAAGTCAGTGGCTGTTTTAATGTTTTCAGCACAGCTGAGCCACCTGATATACTAGAACATTTTTTTCAGTTCGTTTTTTGTCTTTCTTGGAGTTAGTAATTTTCAGTGTGCTTTGTTTTTTAATAAAACAATTGCTGACTCATTCCCAAACTCTCCAACTGAGCCCCAAACCTCCTTGCTGTATCTTTGAAAGCAAACCTTCTATAGGATCCCTTGTTGTTGTTGTTTTCTCTTAGTTCCAGGTGGGAGGTGCTGCTTTCCAGGCTGCCAGCTGGCACAGGGGGGCTTCTTTTCACTCTCAGCCTGGAAAATCCATTTGCCTTCACAGGCCCTTTTGGGAACCATCTGGGGACCCTGCTTCCTCAGGAAGAAGAAGAATCTGTACAAAACTTGAAAAAAAAAAAGCTAGAATAATTTTTCATTTTCCTTTTAATTGTACTAGAAACTACTCTTAGCCACATGCATGCCTTAGCTTTCTGAGAGTGCAAAACTGAATCCCCTCTTGGGTTTTAAATCCACTATAGCCTCTATTTTGCCAGTCTGATTTATACAATGGCTTGCAAGAAATGCAGCTGTTATTACTTCCAGGTGCACGCACAGTAATTTAACTAAATGCCATCAAAGCCTTTCTAAGTAAAAAGGCCTCCTGGGCTTATTTCAATGAATAGATAAAGCTAATTTGTAATTAGTACATTTAGTTGTTAATATGCAAATGAGGCCGGCTGTTATCTGTAATTAGCACCAAATTCTTGATTGCTAAGGATGCTGCTAAAATACTTAGGCGAGTCTGTCATCCTCACTCAAGTCTCCAACTACCTGAGGCTCTCCCAGACCTCACTCTGGCCCAGATCCACCCCCCTGACCCCGTACCCCCGCACTCCGCTCCCAGGTGTGCAGCTGCCTGCTGAAACCCTCCTCACTGTTCTAGAAGTACCTTGAACCTGCCTAATCTGAACTCATCCAGTTCTGTTCCCTCCCCACACTTGCAGCCCCTTCTAAAAAACCATTCCTCCAATACACCATTGTCTTCTCTTTCTCCTCCTTCTCTGGCAGAATCCCCATCACAGAATACACCACCATCCAGCGAGTCACCCACGCCAGAAACACGGGCTTCCACCTGAGCTTCTTCCTCTTCCTCTCCCTCTGCATCTCATCCATTTCCAAGGTTGCTGCTTTTTTTTTTTTTAATTTATTTTTTTAATGTTTATTTATTTTTGAGACAGAGAGAGACACAGCATGAGCAGGGAAGGGGCAGAGAGAGAGGGAGACACAGAATCTGAAACAGGCTCCAGGCTCTGAGCTGTCAGCACAGAGCCCGATGCGGGGCTCGAACTCACGAACTGTGAGATCGTGACCTGAGCCGAAGTCAGACGCTTAACCGACTGAGCCACCCAGGCACCCCCCAAGGTTGCTGCTTCTTATTCCACCCTCCGTCACTTCCCTAGGACAGGGCGCACCCACCCTTCCCACAGTTTCCCCTCCTTTCTTGGCACTCCCATTTATTGCCCACGTGCCAGCCAGCATGATTTTTCCGACCGCCCCCTCACGTTACACCTTTCAAGTCTCAGTTTTGACGTGACATCCACTGGAAGAAAGATATCCAAGATCCCCAATCCCCAGGTCCCCAGGTCTGACACAGCAGGTCAACCCACTCCCACAACACCTCATACCATCTCCTGTAGCATTTAAGCACCCAGCACAGTATTGGCTGTTCATTTGTCTGCTTCACTCCTTAGAATGGGGATCCAGTAGACCATCAACAAATACTTGTCAAACGAGTGACTGAATTGGTTTTCTCAGGTTGTTTTTACAAGTTCTCCATCAACTTTTGCTATTTGATTTTTGCTTGCAAATAGACTCCTACCCCTGCGTGCAAGGGAAAACTTTGTCTTAACCTTGATCAAAGGTTGGTAGTGAATACTGAGTTAGGCCTCAGTGAACCCTTGTGTCTAGTCTTATTGCGGCCTCCAGGTAAATGCACAGTCCACTCTGGAGGGCTGGGATCTCCCCGTCTCTGGGTTGTGACACCTTGGACCAATGGGGCCCCCTGTTGGGTCTGGGTAGCTTCAGAGGTGCAGGCAGGGGGCTGCCGATGAAGCCGGAGGGCCGTCAGCCCCGCCACACTGTGTACGCTTCCAGCCTCCATCGCCCACATCTGCAGCCACCCAAATGCATATTAAGTCCTTTGATGGCAGGCTCTAAAAACATGGGGAAGATTTTCTCTTTGGTAGGAACATTTGAAATAACATCTTTTCAAGTGTGTCGAAGATCAGAATATGAATAAGATGGGGGTGTGGTAGGAGGGAGTAGTGGAAGGAGGGGCTGGGCCCCGCAGCTTGGTCTTTTCTGAAAGGGGTGGTGGTGAAGCTTTCTTTTCTCTGCAAAATGACAAAATCACTGTGGGGACATTTACAGCCAGAATTTTTTTGACAGTTTTTTAAATCTCTGAAATCATCAAAAAGAAAACATTCTACCATGTGCATTGGCACGAGAAATGCTTTATGTCGTGGGGTTGTCTACAAGACACTAATGGAGCCTGGTTAGCTTCATGGAGATTGCTCTCTGAGTTTTCGGATCTTTGAAATGTTACTTATAGTCCCCTGGGCAGCATTTACACCATGTGAAAGGTGGGGTGGAGAGTACTAAGTCCTTACTTCCAAGTCACTGCAGACACGGCCAGCCCGTCAGGTTGGAATGGAGGGGCAGGGACAGCAATGAAAATACTCGAGGTACAGGACACTGTCCAACCGCCCGTCACTGACTTAAACCAGCCTTCACAGTTGGGTGCTGGAGGCCAGTCCTGGACCCCTAACTCACCCCTAAAAATTGAGGAAAATGAAGGAGACTTAGAGCTTTATTCAGAAGGACTAGGAATGGAGCCCAGTGATCTTGGTGGGTCATAGAGCCTTTGGCTCCCTCCCTCATCCACCCCACCCCCCACCCCTTGTGGATGGTGACTTATTGGGCAAAGTTCATGAACAAGCACTTGGCCTGGAAGACAAAAAACCATAACACTGAAGTCCCAATAAGGAGGCAAGTGGCTTTCATCCAAAGTCACATGACCACCTAGAAATAAATCGCCTACTTCCCACATTTTCCACCTGACATCCCATTGTGGCCATCAGTCCAGCCTCAACTTTTGCTGCCCAGTTCATTGTCCTTTAGGATCCAGTGTGATGCCAAATCCAGCGCCTACTGGCACTTAGTGACAACTAAGCGAAGATGCACTGACTGTAGGGACACCTTTCATGTTGCTGAATATACTGTTCTTTGTGTGGAAGGGCAAAAATGGCGGTGAAAAGGGGCTGGGGCCTCTCAGAGGATGCGCCTAGGTGGACGCCACAGCCAGAGCCTGAAATAGACTCTTCAGCACAGCGAGACCCTGGACTGTGCCCTTCTAGGAAGCTCAGGACATATTATGGGCTGGTTCTGAGGCATAATCTCCACATCTGAGAGGGGCTCTGAGTAGTATAACCCCATATGATGGATGAATGTAGGTCGGTCTTTCCATTTGGATGTAGGAGACAAGGTCAGCTTTGTGTCCAGGATTTCTCTCCTATCACAAATGCTTACAAAAAAATGTCTGATAGCTTGCTAGGTGCCAAGAATAAGGGAGTCACCTGGTCAGAACGTATTTCATGGCAGTAAGCACATGGAAGTGACAGTGCTGCACAGGTGTGCTCAAATGCCACAACTCCAAACTTGTCCAAGAAACTGCTCCTGGATCGTAGAACCCTCTGGGCATTAATTAGGCAGAAGCTCTAGACCATTCCACAAAAACATGTACATAGACACAACTTTTGCCTAGAATTCCCCCCAAAGCAAGACCTTTGAGAGTTCAGTTATAGCCTCCAAGTTAAGATACTGGTTTAGAAGTTGACAGAAAAGTCCCTCTAAAAAGATTCTTCACCGTAGTAGTGTGCAAAATATTGAGTTCTCTTTGAACACATTAGAAATTATCGGTTTTCTCCAAACTAAGATTATTTACAACATCTCAGGAATCTTTCTGTCAATAAAGCAAGATACACCTGTGGCATGAAAGAGAAAAATTTGTCTCCGAGGAGGAAGGCTGGAAGGAACTGGTTTTCTCCAGAATGCACATCAAATGCAATCCTGATTCCCTCCAGAGATTGTCTGAGTTGGGGTGTGTCACTGATGTTTTCTTGGGCAGGTCTGCTTCTGATCACTTATCTGAGCAGCGTTTGTCTAGGGTGTGTATGGCGACAATGTTACTAATGAATTTTGTGTGGGTTCACTCACCCTGGTGTGATTTATTGCCAACGGATTTATTGAACTGTGATTTGGTGTAGCTGAAGCATACATTACCTCACAGCTGGAGCAAAGCTCCAGGGGGGTTGGCTCCTTGTTTTTATCTATTTCCGTTACCACCTTTTCCTTCCCAACATTCCAGATGCACTCTCCAGAGTAATCACCAGAACTGGAAATTTTAAGAATTCACTGTCCAATCCCAACTCTTCACTGGGATGATGGAAGCACTGGGTTTGGGGAAAACGTTTCCCCTGGGGCAGCTTAAATGGAGTGAGCTGCTTGGCAGGGCCTTGGTTGGCTCCTGGAAGGGCTGAGAGAGGACAGCTTACGATGCACAGTCAGCGTTCTGCGAAGTTGATGAAGCCCCCTCTCCGCTTAGCAAGCTCTGCCATCTCCGTGCGCCTTGCCCAGAGGAGGCAGTGTTTCTAATCCCATGGGCACATTTTGGGCCCTAGGAATGACCCCCTACTGGTGGGTGTGATGACAGGTCCAGGTCAGGGGTAGAGAAGGAGGGTCCTCAGAGTATGCCCCTGTCTGACCACGGTCGAGGCCTGAACCTCCGCAGTAACAACAAATAGGATAGGGCCCAGCTGTCTGTTGGGTATTGGTATTTGGGACAGGGGTTTACTGTAGCATCCGAAGATCTCAGGCCTCTCAGGCTAAGGCACTGCTCCCTGCCAGGAACATTCGAGTTGGTGGCAGATGCAAATCAATATCCTTTCTGCATACAAGTTGCTGCAAATCATTTTCCAGGGTTTTCTCTCTAGGTACCTTATATCTTCTCAACCTTGGGGTGAGTTCCAGGAGAAGAACTGGGTCTTCTGTTTTTTTAAGGTCCGCCCACTGCATCGCGCCTGGCCCCAAACCTGTAGAATTGTGTTTCTGGGCTCATGCCTCTGTACATGCAGTCATGAGTCCCCCTGCAATGTGTTTCTGGCCACCAGCAAAATCTGAACAGACTAGAGCACACCCCACCCTGAAGACCCATGTCAAACGCCACCAAGAGGCCACGCGGAGAAAGAAAGCAAGGGGTCAAGCCCCAGCTCCGCCTCGTCCTGGCCACATGATTGCGGGCAAGTCTCGGAGCCCCAGTCCACTCCCCTGTAGAGCGGGAACAGTGGTGATTACTTCCCAGAGCCGCCAGCAGGGCTGGTCACGGGCTGGAAGAGGCTCGTTCATTGTAAAGTTCTCCACGGTGTTTGTTCAAGAATACGGCCCTTCCTCCAGGCAGCAATTCCCTGAAGCCAACCAAGCCTCTTTCAAACCTCCACACCCGTGTGTACGCTTCATATCTCGCCCTTCTTCCACACGGATCATTTATCACTCATCCGTGCAATACGTGCTTGCTGTCCGCCCCACCCCCAGCCTTGGCCTCAAACACATTCCCACTGGGGAGCTTGTGAGGGCCAAGATGACAGGAGCTCAGAGGTACACGCGTGAGAGCCTCCAGCACATACGAGGATTGCTGCCTGGGTTGTGGGATAAATATTCAGGTTCTAAGAAGAAAAGACGTGCAGATACACACAGCGGTGAGGTTTCCAACTTCAAGTTTTCCTCTGCAACAAAACTGTGTTTTTCTATTAGCAGCAGGCTTAGCCAGCCATGTGAATAATTTTAAACAGCCTGAAAAATTACCATTGATTTCAAAGCATTGATTTTCTGCACCACAGTAACACATTAAATCTCTTTTCTGAAAAAGACAAAAGAGAGCTAAAAGAATAAACTTTCAGTCCAAAGAGTGGGGGTAAGGGGTCCTTACACAACAAAATTAATTTAGTAAGTTGCCTATTTTTATAGTAGATGACCTGTGAAGGACATTCAGCTTCTATCCAGAAAATCTTGTTACATAAGAAGTAAAATTTGGGGCCTCTGGGTGGCTCAGTCGGTTAGGCTTCCAACTTCGGCTCAGGTCATGATCTCAAGGTTTGTGAGTTTGAGTCCCGCGACTCTGTGCTGACAGCTCGGATCCTGGAGCCTACTTCTGATTCTGTGTCTCCCTTTTTCTCTGCCCCTCCGCTGCTTGTGTGCGCACACTATCTCTCTCTCAAAAGTAAATAAATGTTTAAAAAATTTTTTTAAAGACCGAAGAAGCGAAGCTAATGAACTGCTAGCTGCCAGAGTGGAGGACAGTGTGGTGTGGACTACAGGGCTGCCTCTGTCCGCTAAGACCTAGTGCCCAGAGGCAGGCAGGGGGAGACTGAGACCAACCCCCCAGGTTGCGTGTCACTCACGGTTACCCCAAAGGCAGATGTTAGGTCTCCCAATTGGAGTCCTGTGAGTCGGGTCATCTCTGGGTTTGACTTGTTTTGTTACTGAAACCACAGGTTTAAAAATGGAGTGTTCGTTTTCAGCTCAGAAGAAATCTCCTCAGGCATATGTGTGATGATCTAAATGTATAACCACCATTCATAATTTTTTCCAAGACAACTTTGTTTTTGTGACCTTTAGCAATCTTGATATAACCAGTAGAAAATGCTCAGAGGTAAAACAGTTCAGTAATAACTTGGTCTCTACGCTGGAAAAAAAAAAATTCCCACTGTCCTTTACCCTGTCATTCCCTGACTGCCCCCCTGCAAAAAAAAAAAAAAAAAAAAAAAAAAAGACCCTGAAACTTCTATACTTGGTTTCAAACTCAAAGCATATTTTATTTATTTATTTATTTTTAGAATGCATCAGTTAAATCTGTTCATCTTTTTTGAGTTGAGGGACTGGAAGAAATCACACATCGTTTCTGATGTGATATACCCATGGGCGGTTTTGCATCCTACCCAAAGATAGCTCAACTTCATTTTAAGATGTTTTGCCTTCTATGGCAATCAAAATCAAACTTTTCTAAGTAGACATGTGCTTGTAGGTTACGCAACTCTGAACACCCATCAGCGGTGCGTGTGGTCTTTGCTTCACCTTGAATAAACTTCTAAGCCCCGGAAAGGTGTGTGTGCACCTGTGCTCCCCATGGGTATCTGGGTGCCTCATGTAGCACAAGCCCCAGGATGAAAAGAGGGCAAAGGGCGGTCACTTCGGTGGTACATATGGGCCTTGGCAAAGGTCAGATTGTCTGCCTAATTGGAGGCAATTGTCTTTCCTCCCATCTTTATCTCCATAGGGAATAACACCAAATGAGCACAGAATCAGAAAAACAGGGACCAGCTGTGCTAAAGTCACCTAATATTTCTGGGTCTCACTTTACTTACCTCTAAAACGGGACCAGATGCCCTAGAAGGGGACTTGCAACTCAAAACTCAGTTTCATGCTTCTTCTCTCCAGGAAGATCTCAGGATGTGATCAGGGTCCAGGAAGTAACTCTCTCCGCCCCAGATTTCCTCCATCTATCTGGCCTCCTGCTTGTTGTTACACTTCTCCTGCTTCTCGCCCCAGGGCAGTACCGTCCCTTCCACATGCCTACCTGGGCTCCCTCTAGCCCTGCACCCCGCAAGCAGCCCTTTCCACTGGATCCCATCAAGAAATCTGGGGTAATATATTTGTCACCAGGACAAGCTCTAGATAAATATTTGTCACTGTTCCTGGGCAACTTGATTGTGTCTATTATCATAAATTCCCTTAGAGTCATTTCAGTTTCCTCAAACTTTCTGCTTACCCCTTCTCCTAAAGGAAACTGGATCTTTCTCCAACTGTAACACTCTCTTTTAAAGGAGGCCATTACATTCGGTGAAATTATTCAGGACCTACTATTTATTTGTTGGGTTCAAGAAATGCTTGTTGAGTAAGTAAGTGAATGGACAAATGTACCTTGTCGGGTGCTATAGTAGACTCAGAAACAGGCCCTCTTCCCAGCTTTTAGGAGGGTGGTCTATCTATGATGGTGGAAAGGATGAAACACACATAAAAATAGCTGGAATACTAGCAGCCCCACTCTTCTTTTTACAGCAACACTGCTTGTAAATAATGAAAGACACTAGCTCAATACTGGTTGAGAAATAGTCACTTCCCTAACCACCCCCTGCAAGTTCCTCCTCCCAGCTATCCTGCCTCTCCCTTGGTATCCAGACCTCCCTACAACCTAGCAACCAGAGAGGGTTAACACGTGGCTCGGCAGGGAACGTTCAGTATGCTGCTCCAGAGCTGTTCTGATTGGTCAGCACCAGTGCCTATCAGTTGGTTAATATTTTTTCTATCACTAATGAATATGAATTAACCTCAGGTAGATGCCAAAAAGAAATGATAAAAGTAAGTAAAGAAAGGAGATATTGAGAGACTTGGTTCCACTCCTTAGAAGTGGACACCAGTCTTAAGCCTGGCCATTTAGAAAGGGCATCATTATTTCCTGGCCACAGTGATTGGTTCACTAAGGGGTAAATGACCAATCAGATACAATGAAATATAATGAAACTTTTGCTGGGACTGTTAGTAGATAGACAATTATTCTTTATGATGGATGTGAATTGAGATGTAATTTTTGAGGGACCAGGAGCTACCATATGAAGCCCAATGATACTTGAAGCTAAGAGTTGTAAAGCTCCTGGATAAGCCACTCCTGAAGTCATTCCTGCCTTCTGGACTATTTAGTCATCTCGAGTAGGTGAGTTTGTTTTCCTGTCATTGTACAACAAAAAAGTTCTGACACTGGAGTGAGGCAGCAAAGAAAATACAAGTGTATGAGAGATGGAAAGCAGTGCCCCGCCATTTTTCTGTGTAACTTGGCTTTACACTCTGATCTTTCAATCTGGTCTCCTCACTCTCTCCCATTCACCCAGGCCATCATCCCCTTCCAACTTTCTTGATTTCTTACCCAGTCTTGGGTTAAATCCCTCATCTTCTCAACCTTGTTCTGTTTTCTCCTTGCCAATCTCTAGCCCTAGGCCAATGGAACATTCTTCTCAGCTCTTTTCACATCATGAAAAATATAGAAAATGACAGTCTTTGAAGGGCACCTGAGGGTAAGCTAAAGCATTAAAGGTGTCTACGTGGGTCTCGGCAGGTAAAGGTCCATTAGATTTTCTTTATATTATAAAATTGTGGTAAGTAAAACACAAAGTCCTGAGAAAAATACAGCTTTATATGAAACTTCAAAATAAAATCCTTTCATGGGGCGCTTGGGTGGCTCAGCCCGTTAAGTGTCTGACTTCGGCTCAGGTCATGATCTCACAGTTCATCAGTTCAAGCCCGGCATCGGGCTCTGGGCTGACAGCTGGGAGCCTGGAGCCTGGAGTCTACTTCAGATTCTGTGTTTCCCTCTCTCTCTGCCCCTCCCCTGCTCTCTCTCTCTCTCTCTCAAAAATAAACATTTAAAAATAATAATAAAATCATTTCAAAATGTTAAATGAGAAATTTGAGCTTGCTTCCATGAACATGCCTTTCTAATATCAGGTTTAATGTTTCAAATGCTGTCCTAAGATCCTGATCAAAACTTTTTAATGATAATCTCTTCAACTTCTTGGTAGTCACTATCAGTGAGAAACCTTGCACATGTTGGGAATAAAAAAATTAAAACCATTTTTTGGCAATCTTTCAAAAATGTGAACCATTGAAATGGTATTTAAAGAATCCAATTACATGTTCTGTTTTTCACTTCTACATATGAATTCATTGTGATTTCTTGCTGACAATACTTGTGATAAAGCAAATGGACTTCCAATCCAAGAAAATTATTCCTACGTAAATTATTTCTAAATAATGGCGAGGCCGTCATGTGCAGAAGGCACATGCATTGTTAAAGCAGTATTCTCGTCCTGAAATGAATACCACTATAATAGTTTGTCAGTCACAGTGGACAGGAATATGTGACACACAGGAAGGCAGAGACAGCGCCACCCGCTAATGCCCTCCCCAGTTCCCAGGAGCCCCTCCTGATCAGCCACACCCCAGGTCATGTGCTCAGCTGCTCCACGCTCTTCGTCCCAGCTGGGCAGTGTCATGCTCTGCCACCGACCTCACCCGGTCTCCACGGTAGCGCCCCGGCATCATGTGTACTTCAGGTTGGTCATTGGGTTTTCACCTGAAGGAACCCCATGGTGCTCCCTCTCAGGAGCCCAGAGACTTTCTCAGCTGGAGGCAACAGTTCAGGTCCCACCCAGCCACCCCAAGGGCTAAGAGGTTCAACACCTCTACAGCAGACTTACTACCCCTGGCCACACACAAAGGGGTCTTGAAACAGGACGGGAAGCTGTCCGGACAGGTCATCGCAAAGGAAACACACGGAGTAACCGTTACCCTTGGGAATATTCCTTCCTGTGTTGACAGATTAAGCCCCAAGTCCAGCCACCTCCTTTTCCTCATATTTTCTCTGGTTTTCCCCTTGACTCCAGCCATCCCCATCATGTTTCTGGGGGTTATCTAGAAGCCAAATTCAAGACCCTTTTTCTCGGTCCTTCGCTCTCCATGACTTTCCTGGAGCAATCGCAACTATTTTTTACCTCCTCCGTCAAGAAACCTTTCTCTTGGCTCCTGCAGGCTGGGGCTTCTTGACAGGATTTTCTTTTCCTTACTTTCTTGATCTTTATTTGACCTTATTACATCTTGATGCCTTACCTTACTATTTTTTTCTTCCACCCACTAACATGAGGGATGCTGACCCTCTTTTTACTTCCTGTCTTCTACTCACACTGCTTTTACCATCACTGCTGTGTGAACAGATTTAAAATCTGAGCTCCATTCTAAATTTCTGCCTTGTCTTTGGCCAGTTGCATCTGAATCTCCTGACAGCACCTCCCGCTCACCACGCTCAGAAGCCCCTTCCCCGTCTCAGCCCCAAATCAGCTCTTCCTTCTCACTTCCCTGTTTCTGGACAGGGTACCACCATCCCCCCCACCTCGGTTCGATCCCTTGAAGGTAACCTTGGCTTCTCAACTGATTATTGAATCTTGATGGCTCCTGAAGGCTTGCTACATCCCTCTCCTCCATTTCTGTACATGCCACCCTTTTCTAGGTTCTTGACCTCTCACCGGGATTAGTACAGTAGCCTCTCAGCTGGCCTGTCACCTTGTTTCTCTTTCTTCCGCCACCTTAGACAAATTACTACCAGTTCCTTTTCACAAAGAACTCCCATATTTAGAAGGTTTCAATAGCTCTTTATTGTGGCCCAAGTCGAGCCTAACTTCTTAGCCAGACATTCAGATCCCTTCATAATCTGTCCCCGGCCTATCTATGAAGCCCTAATTCATTTATAGATTTAGAAATACTTACTGAACTTCTATACTTTGTGCCAGACTGGCCTAGGCCCTGGAAATACAACAGTAAATGAAATCACATTTTTAGCTCCCATTCTAAATAGGAGAGTGTGACAACAGCTAAATGTGCAAACATGTTAGATCAGCACTTGTAGAAGAATAAATGAGGGTAAGGGGTAGGTGGTGATGGGAGTAGTAGTTTAGATGGGATGGTCGGCCAGGCCTTTTTGGTGAGGTGGCCTTTGTCTCGAGACTTGAATGAAATAACAGTGAGTCTTATGAACAGCTAAGGAAAGAGCATCTGGGTAGAGGGAAGAGAAAGTTCAAAGTCCTTAAAGTGGGAACATGCTGGGCAAGATGACAAAACTACAAAGGAGCCAGTGGGACAAGAATGAACAAGGCAGACAAGAGGTGAGCTCAGAAGAGGTGGCTGGAGGCCATGTTATGTAGGCCTTGGGGACTATGACATGCTTTTAGAATTTAATTCTGAATGAGGTGGCAAGCACTGGAAGGTTCTGAGTAGTTGAGGGACATGTTCTAAAAAATATTACAGACAGCTGTGTGGAGAATAGATGGGTGAGGGGATGAAGGAGAATGAAAACTGGGATACCAGTTAGGAGGCTATCACCACAATGTAGGCAAGAGATGGGACAAGAGACGGAGAGGTTGAGAAGTTGTCAAGTTCTGGTTACAGTCTGAAGGTGGTGCTGACAGCACTTGCTGATGGATTGGACGTGGAGTGTCAGAGAAGAAAGGAGTCAAGGATGATTCTGAAGCAACTGGAAAAGTGCAATTGCCATTAACTAAACTCTACAAGAAGACGGTGGGGAGGGAAGCAAGTCTGTGGGAGGAGGAAAGTTCAGTTTGGGATGTATTCAAGTTTGAGGTGACTGTTAAACATCCAAGTGAAGATGTCAGCTTGTCAGTTGGATATTTGAGTCTAGAATTCACGAGTGGGATCCAGGCTAAAAATAAATTTGGAAATTATTTGTGTATAGATGGTATTAGTGCTCAGGGATTAAGAGAGATCTCTTCCAGAGAGTCTACACTCTAGAGGCCAGGGGACTGAACCTGGCTCACTACAACATTTAGAGGCTGAGAAGGTGAAGAGGGCTCAGCAAGGGAGACCAGTAGGTAAGACAAAAGAAAACCAAGATACTACAGTGGCTTGGAAGCCAAGTGCAACAATGATTCAACAAAGAGCAGTTTGTGATTTGCTTTAAAATAATTGTGTGTGTGTGTGTGTGTGTGTGTGTGTGTGTGTGTGTGTGTGTGAAGGAGGATGGTGGGGGGAGACAAGAGCAAATGCATCTTGACTGAGTCTCAAGTGCGGGTACAAACAGGAACTACAACGAAATGATCATTGCTAAATATGGGTAGGTGGGAGTTCACCGTACCATTTTCCTTACTTTTGTGTATGTTTGAAATTTCCCATTAAAAAGAGAAAAGAAAAACAAGAACAGGAGTGAGAAACTGTTAAATGTTGATGGTACAGACAGGTCAGTTAGGAGAGTGGACCGGACCCTGCAGAGGGCACTGGCGGTGGCGATAAGAGTAGTCTCAGTAGAGAGGAGAGCCTGTCGGCAGTGGGTTCAAGAGAGAACATAAGGAAAGCATAGGAAATGAGCGAGTGTGATCACCTCCTAGGAATTTTGCAGGAAAAAGGAATAGAGAAATGAGTAGCCAGAAGGAGATCAAGGGGCCAAGGGTGGCTGGTTGGTTTGTCATTTTAAGTCAGAGTGATTGCAGCCATATTTGCTACCACTGTCTTTCACACAAGCTCTAGACAAACTCTTCCAAAGCACCCTTCCTTCCCCACGTTTTCTGTCCACATCGACCTACCCCATTCACCCTACCCATCCACTAAGGTCTAGAACGCCCCCCCACCTCCTGCACCATCCCAATTGTATGTAATGTTTCCAGGCATACAGTTTCTACCCACATGCAGAATTTTCAAGAAATTTTTTATGTTAGACTTTCAGTTGCCGTGTTGCCTGGCTAGGCTGTCTGTAGCTCTCATGTTCAACGTGTATCAGAGCACACAGTGTGTTTATACCAGAGATCAAAACTACACAATGTTCCCCTGACAGCTTTCAGAAGGGAAGCAGAACTTCTACAGAAACTACAAAGTTTCTGATTCCTTTAGATCCTGGAAGATAGCTTTGGAGAGTAGCAACAAGAATCCTATCTTTCACTTGCCTTTCCCACTCTAAAAAGACATGGCTAGAAGCAGCAATTTACGCTAAGGGATCACGGACTGGTATTTATTTTTAAAACTAACTGCAAAGCCTTAGCAGTCACCAGAGGACTTCTCTTTGAAAACATCAAAAATTGGGCGCGAGTAGGTGGGTAGGGAGAAGGAGCCTTCTAGTTTAAGACGTGGCAGTCTCCGTGAAACTGCACCAAAAAATAAGACGTGATTAAGAACACTGCTTCCCTCACACCTCCCTCAGAGCGTATAACAGCCAGGAGGCCAGGGCACTTTAAGATTCCTCCTGCTGAGAAGTTTCCTCAGCATTTTCGGTGCAAACGGCAAGAACAGACAGGACGCTTCTAATCAGGATTAAATACAAGAGGCATCATAGATGGCCTCTGAAGAAATTCTTAAGAAATGAGATGTTATCAGAGCTTGTATTATGATGAGAAGGCCAGAGTGACAAAAAAAAAAAAAAAAAAAAAAAAAAAAATCACGTTCCATGTGCGGCTAAGCCGAGGGAGACCAGAGAAAATGCATCTTGACTGAGTCTCGAGAGCGGGTACAACGGGGTATCTGAACCTACCTCCTGCCCTAATTACTACCAAGGGCCTGCTGCTGTCACCCCGGGTATGGGTCGAGAGCCTTGTCTGGAGGGGAGACCGGGGGAGACGATCACGATACAGTGTGAGATCTAAGAGGCTACCTATGGCAGGAAGGCTCCCTTGATCCTGACATCAAGGGAGGCTGGGGGTTTCTGGCAGCAGTGGCAGCACCACGAGCAAAGGTTCCTGGGTTTATTTTTTTATTTTTGAAAAATTTTTTTTGTCTTTAGTTGGAAATAGTATTTTTTTTTTTTAACATTTATTTATTTTTGAGACCGAGAGAGACAGAGCATGAATGGGGAGGGTCAGAGAGAGGGAGGCACAGAATCCAAAACAGGCTCCAGGCTCTGAGCTGTCAGCACAGAGCCCGACGCGGGGCTCGAACTCATGGACCGCAAGATCATGACCCGAGCCGAAGTCGGCCGCTTAACCGACTGAGCCACCCAGGCGCCCCAAAGGTTCCTGGGTTTAGAGGACACGGCGTTGTGGGAACAGCGAGGCATACAGCTGTATCAAGGGGCAGGCATGATCCAAATCTGGATGCAGGCTGAGGCCGGATCATGGAGACCCTTTGATGTCATGTGCCAGGGAGCTCTCACCGGGGAGCAGGAGCGGGTCTGCAGTCATGAAAGGTCATTCTTGGTGGCAGTGATCTAAAGGAAAAACAGACTGACTACGTGCCCACCTCAAAGTTGTGACCATTGGCGACTCTGTTGTTCGGGTTCGTTGTCAAAGCCAAATTCTGTTTTTCTGTGTTGTATTTGGCATGTTTATTTTTGTACCTTAAACAGCTGAGGGTGTCATCCTATTGGAGTATCTGTCAACGTTCAGACAACTCATTTTTCGCCTGTACGCTTTACATCTCAAGGGCACAATATAATCAACAGTTGTGAGGTAATTATACTCTGATCAGCTCTGGCTATGAAAATGACCTCTAGCTATGGAACCAGGGGCTGCTTCTTCCCTTAGGGGCTTCTTGCCTGCCTCCCCACTTACATACAAGCTGCCTGGAATTCCACCTATGCAAGGATTCCCAGCACCGGTCCATGACAAAGATTTTACCAGTTTGGGGTGAAATGTAGAAGCAAGGGATAGTGTAGAGAATCTTTCACAAAACAAAATTTGTTCTATATAAAGACACGTCCTTTCTTCTAAGTTATGTCCTACTTCCTTTTTGGGTGTTAAGATTCCCTTTATTGTATGCAATAATGGCAACATATTATTTCGTAAAGCCGTTGCAAGTTAAAATAGTTGGCAACCCCAGGTCCATGCGCTCCTTTTTTGAAATGTGAAGTCTTCTTCTTAGAAGCCTGGGGGGCCCCTGCTCTGAGCGCCCTCCACCCCCACCTGTTTATCATGCACAGTGGCCACCTGATACCAGAGTCCAGTGAGAGGAGGGACACTTCTGGGTTAACCGAGGCTGACACCAACCTGCCAAAGCATCAGGGTTGACAGTCAACTATGCGACAATCAGGAAAATTTTGGCCCAGTGTGTAATTTAATCGCTTATTTCTTCCTAGTTATGTCTTCGGAACTTAGCATCTTAATGAGAATATTAAACTTCTTTTCATGGCCTCTGTGTCACTCACATTTAACTATTGCCAAATAAGTGGTTAAATAATAAGGCCCTAAAAATATGTTTACTTTGCCAATCCCAAGTTCATCTCCTTGGTTTGGAGAGAGATGCTTGAAACCCATTTCCTGTTGGCACCAAAGAAACAGAGTTTGGGGCCCCTGGCACAAAAGCAGCCCCCAAGCCGGGACTGCAACAAAGCTGTGAGGAGTACCGAGCAATAAATCAGGAGCTGGAGTCAGAAAGGCCTTTGTTGGGGTCTCAGCTCACAACTTACTAGCTATGTAACCATGGGTTAGTTATGTAAGTCTCAGGTCCCTCAACTACAAAATGAGGTTAATAATGGTCCCTACCTGCACAGAGGAGTTGTTTTGGGGACAGTCTTGGTGCTTGGTGGATATTCGGTAATGGTAATACTCCCTTCATTGTGAATATGGGCTATTTACAAAGCATGAGCTTTTACAAGAATCATGTTGGACCTGAAAAGGCTCTTTTTGATCATCTGGCTCAATCTCAGCCTCTTATAGATGGGGGAAGGGGGTACAGGGTGAGACCTAGAGAGAACACAGAGCCAGTGAGAGTCAGAGCCTAGACTTGGTCTCTGGGGTTAGCCCAGGGTTTTTTCCCCACCACATTAGTTTTCCCTGCCTGCGAGTATTTGGTTGACTTTCAAGGTTTTTTGACTGGAAAGGATTATACACATAATTCAAAACCGCATCATTTACAAATTTTAAATGGCAAATTCCATGGTACAAAAATACAGAGTCGACAAAAAAATGGACAGGTCATTACTTCATCATTTCAGAATATTTACTGCTGAGTATTCTGAAAGAATTAAATGTGTTCAAAATAACGTGACAGGATATCTAGCCATATAATAGAGCGCTAGGATGAGGTACACGGACAGAAGTACTATAAATATCACTTAAAGATGTGCTCTCCCCTGCTCCCCTACCCTCCAAAAAGAAAAGGCGCAAGCTACATCCCCCATGTCAATCCAATTTCTTGGTTTCTCAGGAAGAAGAATAGAGGATTTTCCAAGTCTTTATGCTAATTCTAGAATGCAACAAAACCAGATGGATTACGACGGGTATGGCTGACAGAGGCAGGATAACACCAGCAATAAAAGGGACACAAAATCATTAGGTACATAGAGGGACACAAAGGCATCACCAGCCAAACAAAGTACATACACTTTCTGTTATTTTAACTCAGTGGTTTTATTACAATACGCACTGACACACAATTAGAGAAGGAATGTCCTGACGTTTTCTGAGCATTTCATGGAAAGCAAATGTAACCATCCAGGCAGTCGAGTCATCCGCATCTTTTCCAAATACAAAGCAAAAGCTTTTATATGTGATAACTCAAGAAAGCAAAGTTTTCTTATTCTTGCCTACAAAACCTCAGTGTCAGAAAATAGTTGCTGTGAAGTGGCCTGAGAAGGGAAGGGTTTCTTTCCTTCCTGATGTCCCAATTCCTGCCTCTCAATTCTCCCCCTTGACTTTCTAGATGACTTCTGATGATACTGCAGACGACAGTGTGTTCGGGGGCTAAATGGGATCTACTTATTAGGCCGGCTATTATACTTCACTGTAATCGAAAGGAAAGGACAAATTAAGAAAATTAAGTTTTAGAAAATGCACAAAGGCAAGGAAAAAGTATCTGGGTGTATTAAAAATGAGATGCTCTTTTCACATAACTCATTTAAAAGGTTACAATTACCATAAACATTTTAACTCCATTAAAGATCACTGGCAAAAGCTAGCTCTTATATCTGCAAAAGGGCTCTCCACTTATACAGGCTCGGGAGAAAGCAACATAGTGTGTGAGAAGAGTCACTGACCCTGGTGAAGCAGGCATCGGACTGTTTGGAGTTGCATAGGTATTTTTTCAGATCCACTTTGTACAAGACACTATGAAACCTTACAAATTTCCACCTTTCAACAATCATTGTGGCAGTCAGGTGTTTTAATCCCTTTAGTGCCCAAACTCACAAAAGCACTCCAGGAATGAAATACTAAAATGACATTCTAGATAAATTCACTAATGTTACATAACTTGGAAAGAATAAAGGAAAAAGCCCAAGCATGACTCCTAGTATTTCATATAGAAAAGCACTACAGGAGAAAACTTTGTTTAAAAACATTAAAACTCAGGTGAATATAAATACATTTTTGGTTAATCTGTGCTATATCATATAGAAATCCTGTCAGATATTCAGTCAGCTGGGTAACTCATTTGGATTTTTCATGTCTGATTGTATTAGTAGAAGAATATACACTGCTGCGTATACTTACATATATATGCATATCATATATAAAATTCAGATCATGAAAATTTGTTTTAAATACACATATACTTAAAACCTGTACCTCTAAAAATAAATATATTCGCCTCTAATAGGCAAATTCTGAGAGTTCCTTCACAAACCAATCAGAACACGGCTTCTCAACAATGGCAGATGACCAATTAGCTGCTCTTTAAATCCATTATCAATCAGTAAATGTTTTAAAATTCAGGTGTACAACAGAAATAGCATCCCGAGAACAGAACACAGATAGAATTCTGGCTTTGAAAATAAATGTCTTGGCTTCCTTGATGTTTAGTTTCTACAGATGTCTACTCTTTGCCTCTGCATTTATCTAGCAGTGGGAGAGCATTTTCTAGTGACAGCATTCTATTCCATTGACATCACCTTCTAATCAAAGGAGTCAGCTGGCATTTCCTTTGCCGCTTTGTTCGAGGGAACTAACACAACATCGTCTGTATTTGATATCATTCCCATCATCACAGTGAGTTGTGTGTTTTAATGTAATTTACAATGTGCTGATACCACTGAGGTAAAGCAGAAGTAGCCCTGACATTAAAAAACAAAAAAAAAAAAAAAAAAAAAGGGAGGAAGGAAGGAAGGAAGGAAGGAAGGAAGGAAGGAAGAAAAAGGGTCTCCCAGGAGAACAACACATAAAAGGAACCTGGTGGTATATATCTAAGTTCTATGAAGTAACTGAAAACCACTGCCAGAATGGACACATTGGATATCTGATATTTTAGTTCAAAGAATAGAAACAGATGAAAATACTCAATATACTTCCTTTAGACAGGATGCAATTCACAAAAACGGGGCTTTACTTTTTTACTTTCACATTTCTAAAAAAACTTCTTAAAATGAGATAAGCCAGATTGAGTTGTTTAACATAGTATAATATATAATATTTAACAACCTTGTCATTTGTTTTTGAACACAAGAATCTCAGAAATGTAGGAAACCCATAATAAACGACAGCAAGAATGTTTAATGCCATTGCCTAGATTTTTCAAAAGGAGAATTTACCATAGTTGAAATACAACTTCTAAAAAATACAGTGTTTTTTTATACGCTCACAGTTCCAGATTACTAACTTTATAAATTAAAGGTCAAAGTTATCCATATACAAACAAGGCCTCTTTTGCATTGATTTCAATCTCAATTAAACCTTTGGATATTTCAATCTTCAGATTCCACAAGGTAAGGCTGAGTTTATCAGATATAAATAAACTGTGTGAAGTCCATGATGTATCGTAGCACTGAGGAAACAAATGCATCAAATATTTACAGGCCGGCTACAATACCTTTCTTTCTTTCTTTCTTTCTTTCTTTCTTTCTTTCTTTCTTTCTTTCTTTCTTTCTTTTTTTCTTTCTTTTTTTTTTTTTTTTTACAAAAAATTCAAATGCGTATCGGCATCAGGCCACATTCGCTTTTGAATTTCTCTGGTTGCAAAAATGGGGCAACAGCATTCTTTCTCACTCTTTTTTCCTCTCAATCCTCAAGTCAGAGGCAGATCTTAGGTCAAAGGGCGAGGTCTTTTGGGGGGCGGTGGAGGCATGAGCTCTGTGTCAGGGTCCAGATGATGCTTCCGCTTCTGTCCTTGAGAAGCCGCCGCACATCTGTCGATGAACTCAAACAGCATCTCCTTGGTGACAGGGTTGGAGATGCTGTTGCACACAGCTGTGGACAAAGGGAGACACGTGTCTCACGCGAGGGTTAATTAAGGCAGCTGACTCACCACAGGGGGATGCCAAAGGGGAAAGGTTTGCATCCCAATATGCTAAACACTTGCATTTTACGGATTTGGGTGACTCGCTTCACACATTAAACTATTCTCCTCCCTCCCCCGCCCCCTAAAATGGGTGCTTTTCTGGTGCCCACTCTTTCTTGAACTGTTCATTTTAAAACAAAACGTTAAGTATCTGGATGATAAGCCTGCCTTCACTGTGGCTGTCCATCGCTCCAAAACTGTCTTCAGGTTTTGAACGGAGCACAGCGCATCACACTCTAGTCTATATTCAACCAAACTTCTACGGAAAACGTGTCGTCTCTCCTCTGAGAAAGAACTCCTCCCTGTCACGATGGCACCGGCCACCATTTCCACTGAACAGGGAGGCTCCGCTGTAGCTGGCAGATCATACATACTCTGTTGTTTTAACAACTTGTTTGAGGAAGTAAGGTATTACAACAACATTACGAATAAACGAGGCATCTCTTCTTATGTGGTCAAAATTTACTACCAGTCCTTTAAATCCTATTTACATATTTAGCTCTGGAAAAAAAGACACTGGCTTAATTTTTCCTATTTTCAAAATTAACTCATCTTGTCTGAACACAGATGCTAGTTCCAACAAAACCTTTAAATGTACAATAGTAACTTTTCATAAACTGCAAAACTGAAACTGGCAATTTCTGTATTTTCTCATAAGCTTATCATATAATCAGCAACATCACTGACTGAGCAGTCCAACAGCACACAATGCTATTAACCTTCAATCTTGGTTTTTATGTATGTTTTTCAGATTCACTAAAAACGCGATCCAGAGCAACTACTGCTACTAGTTTAGCTTGTAAACTTCATTACTTTGTGATGTTCTCCGTGAAAGAAACTTACTATTCTGAATTCTCAAAGCATTCAAGTTGTACCCAAAGAACACTATGAAGGACAGCAGAGCAGGTTTCAGGAGGTTTTTGTTTTGTTTTGTTTTGTTTTTTAATGGTTTTCATTTACTTTGTTCTCCATTGTTTGTAAAGCTATTTTAGGAGCTGGAAATTACATTTTCCCCTGCTAATTTTGTCTTTTACCATCTGGCAAACAATGGTTTTTATAGTTTTGAATAGATCTGAAATTATCGTGGCTTTTGTTGTTGTTGTTGTTCAACAAATTCAACTTGTATACAGCCCATTATCCTGCCCTTTACACTTCTCTTCTGGGCGCAGGGGCGCGAGCCCACAGGCCTCGGGACAACCTACAAGCCAACTGGAGCCAGTAAAGTCACAACCCCTTTCCCAGCCACAAGGGTAGGCTCCGAATGACCCTATGGATTCGCCCCATCAAACAGATCAATAAAGACAGCACATTTTGACTCCAAACCCTTAACGCTCTCTCTCCCTCTCTCTTTTCTAACGAAACAAACACTGGTAGATTGTCATACTCACCCATGGCAGTGTTGTAGGCATTAGGAAAACTTTTGTCTGTTCTCTGTCTCATGAAGACCCAGCTGTTATTCTCGAATTTGCATTCTATAATTTTGTTGTCATACTGTTTTAGCTCTTTTGTCACCTGTTTTAAAAGAGAATTGAGGAAAATATTTAAATCATTTAAAAGGCTTTTTGCTTCCACTATGTGACAGACACATTAGGGAATGCCAAAAACACCTCGGTAACTCTTCACACAGAGCTTTTTGTCATCTCAAGTGTCTAATCAAGCCTAAGGATGTGGTGTGCACTCCCTTGTACACATGCTCATTAATCCAACATTTTATAAATAGTTGTGAAAACGGCTGTCAATATATAGCAATTAAAAGAGGCTAAGCAGAAACCAGCCACTTCTGGGCCAAATGCAAATATGTTACCATAGGGACCAATGCCTTCAATATTTCTGTGTCCCTATGGCTTTCAGAAATTGCGTATGCTGCTTGGGTTCATCAGCTTTCAGAAGGGTCTCACCATCTAAATTCCCCTGTCAAAACCTAAGAAGTTCCCTTTAGTAGCTAAAAGTAAAAGTTACCCATAAAAGGTAAACATTAGGATCAGATTCAGGTAATGCGCACCCTAAATATTTTGCTTTTCAAGCAGTGATAACTAACCCAAACGCTAATCTCAGGTTATTTATTTACCCTTTCCATCTCTAAACTAGTATGAGTATACAGAGGAAGCCACTTTAGATTTTGGTTGGTGGGTTCTTTGGCTACTTCACCTCAGATGATTGAATATGAATTACAACTTACTCTATCAAAGCTAACAAGTATCCATGGTAACTATAAAACCTTTTAAAAGATATTTCATCAGGCTGTGAAGATGGCTTTCATAAATAGGAACCTAAGCTTATCTTTGCAGTTTTCAAATCAAATGCCAGTCATGGTAATATTTTAATTCAGTCTTCATCTTTCACAGCTAACAACTTTTCCTCACAATATGGTAGATTGCAATCATTTAAACTTCATTAGCATTATTTGAAATGCTCTCATTTTTTTTCTACACACATATTCAATACCACCTAGGAATATGAAGGGAAGCAAATTTTTAAAAGATGCTTTCAACTCAGAGATTAGGCAGTACATGCCTTCATAAAAACTATCAGATTGTATTCCTTTCCCTTAATGAGTATCATACTTGATTGGATTATTTGCATTTTCAACCAATTCAATAGGACAGATACATTCAGTGACTCTGGAACAGACCTGCCCAAAAAAGTGATGTTCTACTTATAGCAAACTTTTGCTAAAATTATTCTCAAATATTCACTATTCTAGTCTCAATTCCCCTCCCTTTCTTCCTAAGGATCCACCACCTTTAACTTTTGATACGTTACCTATAGCCAAGTACTAGGCAACTCATTCAGCGAGGTAACCACATTTATCACAATGTAGGGTCTAACAGAGGTACAGTCGCCAAACCTTTCAGAATCTCCATTTTGTAATTTCTAAAATGGACAAGGAGTCCCTAATTTACTGTGACACTGGAAGAATAATAAATGAAAGGACCTGGCATATAGTGGCCAACCAGTATAATTCTTACGAGAAATATAAAATTAGGAACTAAAATACTGCCTTCAAAAAATAAAAAGTAAAACATACTTTCTAAGTAAATTCACTAAAGAAACCAGGATGACATGGAAAGGTACACTTGGAAAACAGGTGTCAAGAAAATTATATCACATGTATCACAAAAGACAGGCTTGTATCGCCTGTACTTCACTGACCAGCAATTGTCCTAAGTCTGTATCACAGAGCATATCATTCTGGTGTTCCTGGTTTCAGAACTGCTATAAATTATGTGTTGCTCAATCTGACTACAGCAATTAAGCAGTATTACTAAGTATCTGTGTATCTATTTGGGCATGCATTAACAACAACTGGGAAACAGCTTTCTGAGAAATGCAGGCACCTGCCACTATACTAACTTAAATGTATGTCCATGTTCAAGAATAATCCATTATCTTTATTGATCACATCAGTTGTATTCCCAAGATAGACACACTGCAAGGTACTCAATCGGGTTAGGTAGTAAAATATATTTAACTGACAAAAATAATACTTCTCCTATGTGCACAAACTAAAGACAGTTGTCACTAATGGTCAGATCAAGAGAATGATTGCCATACAGGGAAGAAGTTTAATTTTAGTATCCAAATTCTAATTTGTTACTATGACAATAATCATCCTCAGCCAATTACGTATTATTATTTACTAAAACAAGACCTTGTCAGGCCTTCTATAATCAACTGTGTTACCCTAGTTTGAGCTAATAAGAACAAAATATTTATAAATCAAGATTTCATATCTGTACCCATAATTACATTGGATTAATGAGATTTTACTGTTTTTTTAAAGAGCAATATACTATGTATTTTATATTGTAAAACATTTTGTTCATGTATCCATCTTATTGAGAACCACACTTTTTATACTATTTGAATCTACCAATATAATGGGATTGGAAGACAGTCCAATGAAACTGGATCTTGGATCTCTGGAGATTTTAAATTAGCAGCTCAACAGTAAGCCCTGAACAAAGAGCCCACAACAGAGTCAGGTACAATCACAGGTGCTCCACTCTGCACTCTTTTTACAGAATACGTTTTGTAACTAGGTGCTGGGCAACCTACACTACCAAGTCACAAAAGGCAAACCATCAGTGTTGGCTGAACTGACCTACACCGAGCAGGCAAAGTTGCATTTCTGTTTCTAGTGGTGGGATGAAAACTCTAGAATTTACTTTCCCTGTTTCGGGAGAGCTGTTTTGCTATCAAGAGCGCATATTTCTTTTATAAAGAGACTGCGCAAAGGCTTGAGGGAGGGGGATTTCTCTGAACTAATTTGCTCTGGAGACTTTTTTTTTTTTTTTAAGTTTAATTAGAGAGAAAGAGAGAGACAGACGGAGAGAGACAGAGTGCATTAGCAGGGGAGGGGCAGAGAGAGAGAGAGAGAGAGAGAAAGAGAGAGAGAGAGAGAGAGAAAGAGAGAGAGAGAGAGAGAGAGAGAGAGAGAGAGAGAGAGAGAGAGAGAGAGAATGAATACAACAGAATCCCAAGGAGGCTCCACGCTGTCAGCAAAGAGCCCCGACACGGGGCTCAATCTCATGAACTGTGAGATAATGATCTGAGTCGAAATCAAGAGTCAGACGATCAACTGACTGAGCCACCCAGACACCTCTGGAGACACTTTAACAAATACCTTAGAGAAGCCATCAGTGAGTTGTTCTATTTTTAACGTTTAATTTTGGAATAATTTTAGATTTACAGAAAAGCTGTGTAGATGGTATAGAGAGTTCCAGTATTCCTGTCACCCAGCTTTCCCTAATGTTCATATTTTATATCTCATGGTTCATCTATCAAGTCAAAGAAATTCACATTGGTACAACACCATTAACTCCACTGCAGACTCTTCAGGCTTCGGTTTTACCACTAATGTCTTCCTCTGCTCCAGAATCCCATCCAGGAAACCACACTGCATGGAGTTATCATGTCTCCTTATTTCCTCCGATCTGTGACAGTTTCTCAGACTGTCCTTGATACTTTTGAAAAGTACTAGTCAGATACTTTGTAGAACATTCCTCAATTTGGAACTTTCTGACGTTTTCTCATGATTAGACTAAGGTTATGGAGTTGGGGACAAACGCCAAAAGGTGAAGTGTGTTTCTCGTTGTGTAATATGTGGGGGTATGTGATACTGACACAACTTCTTCCTGGCGATGTGAACCCTGACTACCTTGTTAAGATGGTGTCTGCCATGGTTCACTACTGCAGAGCTACTGGTTTTCTCCTCTCCATGCACTATTGCTTAGTTATGAGTCACTGTGAACAAACAGCCCCACTCAATGCTAAGGGAAGTAAGCTCCACTTCATGGAAGGAAGAGTGTCAGAGAAGTTGTGGACGTTTATTAAAACCACCACAGATATTAATAAGTTTCTTGAGGTATTTTAAGACTGTACAAATATCCTGTTTCTCCTTCAAGTTTTGCTCATTAATTTTAGCATTCATCTGTGAATCTTGCCTACAGCAATTATTCCTGTGGTGTTCTCATGGAATTTTCTTTTTTCTCCATTCCTTCTACATTTATTATCTGGACTTTTTTTGTAAGGAACTTGTCCCTCTCCCTTCCTTTATTTATTTGTTTATGTATATTACTATGAACTCATGGATATTTATTTTAGTCTTTGGGTTATAATAAACTACTACTGTCAATTATTTGGTTGGTCAAAGTGTTCCAGTTTTGGCACTGGGAACTCTCTCAGGTTGGCTCCTGTGTCCTTTTAATTTGCTTCCACTTTTACTTACTTATTTATTTTTAGACTTTACTTTCAGGCAATGCAAGATAGTACTCCAGGCTCATCTCGTATTTTTCTCTGCCTCAGCACTAGAATCAGCCATGAGGTCCTCTACCAGGAATTTAGAAGAACAAAATCACTCCTCAACAGTCCAGGCTATGCTAAGAAAGTAATGCTCCCACCTGTTCAGGTCAGAATTTAAAATTATTATTGAGAGAGACAGAGAGAGACAGAGAGACAATGAGACTCCGAAGATGAATATATGTTTCATGCCTAAGTTTCCACTCCCATCTTTTGTGAACTGTTCTCTGGAGCTAAATTAAGTTGACCATTTTTATCTTTTTAAAGTTATAATTCTGCTCTTTGATAATTCAAGTTCTATTTCTATAGTATGACCGAAGGTAAATCTTAAAAACATATCTTAAGTAGATAAAAGAAAACTCTTATATTCATGTAAGTAACTCTAATTTCTAGTACTTATAAAGGTGTAGAAAATAAAATAACAAATTCGAAATGAAGTTTTCTGGGGCACCTGGGTGGCTCAGTTGGTTAAGCGTCCAACTTCAGCTCAGGTCATGACCTGGTGGTAGGTGGGTTCAAGCCCTGTGTCAGGCTCTGTGTTGACAGCCCAGAGCCAGGAGCCTGCTTCAGATTCTGTGTCTCCCTCTCTCTGTCCCTCCCCCATTCTGTTTTGTCTCTCTCTCTCTCTCTCTCTCTCTCTCTCTCTCTCTCTTTCAAAAATAAACAAACATTAAAAAAATTTAAAAGAAAAAAAGAAATGAAGTTTTCCTTGTGGTGTCAGAACAATACAAATAGCTTAAATCTGAATTATTAGATAATCTTTTAGAAATACTATATTATAGTAGGGTCTTGATATATTACTTTTAGAAAGTGCATCCACTACTGGAGAAACTAAAAAACTGGACAAGTTACCCTCTTAAAAAAAATGTTACACTTACCACCACCACTCTGTATAAATAACACACTGCATTTTCTAGGTTGGAAACAGAGCAGAAGTCTCTCCCTCATGAATGGTGGGTCTTCAAGCCACCAATCAGGTGTTCATTAATGAAAGTGGCCAATAAAAAAAAGGCAGCTAGAAATTCTGTCTTATTTATCGTAAAGGTCATTACTGACAAGTCACAACTCTAGGGTATGGAATTGCCACTAAACTACAGATTAGTACCTTCTAATAATATCAGAGTTAGTATAGTTCTTACTCAAAATGTAATATACAGATAAAAAAACATTATGACCATGTTGGCATGGTCATGGTGGAGTGTAGAATGAGGAATGACTTTTAACCTGTGTCATGCAGTATTTTCCAAACTTTCTGTATTATATGTGCTTAACTCTCATAATTTTTAATAATGAAAAATTCCTTAAAAAACTATTTCATAAAATGTAATACACATCAAGTTGGTTTTTAAAGCAGAGGTACAGAAAAATAAGATAGACATTTATAGAAAGCAAAGTCTTGGAATAAGGCCCTAAGACCACAGTTCCCAAACTAAGCAATGAGGTATCCTGGTGTGCTGCCACAAACTCACAGAGGCATTGTGGGGTATTTTAAATCTTTAGGGAAACAGTGGCATGTGTTGGACAGCATACAAACTACTAGTTGCAGGGAGTTCACAGTTTCAGTAGGAGATTCCTTGAGATGACATTATACCTTTGCAAAGCTGAGTTTTTGGCAGTTATTGTGATAAAAACCAAGTACCACAAAAATCAATGTGGAACAGTAAACGAAGTTGGTGGTGTATAATCTGACTCCAAGGATGGAGAAGTTATACAGTCCTTAACATGTGCTAAATTGTTAAAATCTAAATACTTCTTAAATTGCTTGGCTCTATCCCCTCAACCAGTGGAGGTGTTAGGTACTTCTTTTGGCTTAGAGATGCTGTGTATGAGGCAGAATGAATGAAGAAAGTTTGACAGTCTCTGCCCTAATTCCTTTTCATTCATTTCATTCATTCCCAGATTCTAATCCCTAATCTTACATGTAAGCTTGTATCTAGCACTTAGTGGAAACGAACCAGAGTTGTGAACAACTTTGTTTGAGGTGTAGAATATAGATTCATGGTAGAGAAGGAGAATTTCTATCATGTTAATTTCACTGGTTTTGATCTAGATCACTCAAATATGTATTCCCTGGGACACCTGGGTGTCTCAGTCAGTTGAGCATCCAACTTCAGCTCAGGTCATGATCCTGCGGTTCGTGAGTTGGAGCCCCACATGGGGCTTGTTGTTCTCAGTGCAGAGCCCACTTCAGATCTTCTGTCCCCCCCCGCCCCGGCCCTTCCCTGCTCATGCTCTCTCTCTCTCCCTCTCTCAAAAATAAAATTAAACACATTTAAAAAAACTTTTAAAAATATATGTATTCCCCACTAATTTCCCCACTGTCAGCACAGTACCCAGTCCAGGGTAGATACTCAAAGAGAATGTTTACCAAATTCAAGAGAATCACGAGCCTCAGATTATCAACCAATATGTACTGTTGATGGTTGGTTAGGTAAAGTAACCTAGTACGATCTCTAGTCTTTCTCTGCCTCGTTCCTCCTTTCCACCTTTTCCTTCTTTCTCCCCAAACAAAACTAAAGGTGTTAGGGCTTAAATATCCTAAGTTTGTCATCTGAATAAACATTTGTACTATTTTTGGATGCCTAACATGGAGGTGATACCACTACCAGTCTTTGCCATCATGGCATTAAAAGCAGCACTTCTGCTTCTGGCAGTAAAGAACAAGTATAGAAAGTGAAAGAAGATTTCTTTGTGCCCTCCCCCCACTGGTCAAGCAGTATCAACCATTTCTAGAATGGTATGACCTCATTTTTATATAAATGAATCTTAACTACTTATTCACTGAGCACTTAGTATATATCAAGCATTATAAACTTGTGGCCCACACATATAATCTCATTTAATTTGCACCACAATCTTATGAGGTATGAATTATATTACTGCCCTTTGACAGGTGTGAAGCCTAAAGCTTAGAGTAGACATCCCACCCAAAGTCACAGATCTAGAAAATGGAACAGCCAAGTCTCAAATACGGTCTCCCTGTCCAATACCACAATGCCATTTCACACCCCATCGGCTATTACAAAGCCGGGCACTGTGTGGCCAATAAATGTAGAATTAAACAAATAAGGTTATTTTCCTGCTCAGAATTTGGCTGAAATTGGGTGTAGAAACCTCTGCATATATAAGTGTAAGAAGTCAGTCATATGCAAACACAAAGAAACTGGAGCTAACTCAACCACGGCAACGTGCTGTAGATCCATCCTTCCCACCATCTGACAAATATTGAGCAGGGGTGTGTCAGGAACAGGGTTGTAGACTAGCGATACGGACACAGTCCCTGCCCTTTGGCATGTATGGTCTAGTAAACAATCAAGTAGAAAATTACAAATTATGATAAGAGCTATGCAGAAAACAGATATGTAATAGAAACTAATACAGGGAGAAAGATATCTGATTTTTGTGGGGTAGTTTGAGGAGATAATATTTATTTTGAGACTTAGAATATGATGAGAAGCCAATTTATAGATATAAGGAGGGAGAGGGAGAGCAGGAGAAAGAGAGAGAGGGAAACAAATGAGAGTGGGTGGAGGGAGAGGGGAGTCACACATTTCAGGCAGTGATTACCAGTAAGCCCAAAGGTCTGAGGTGAAAAAAATCTTAAGATCTTCGCATGCTGAAGGAACTGAAAATAAAAAGTGTTCTCTACAAGCCTTTACAGAGGGTTCCATGTAGCCTGACTCCTTCCCAAGCTCTTCCTCTTCTATGTGATTCCCTATATATATTATATAGAGGGTCCAGTTGCCTACTTGATACCTTTATGTGAAATTCCGTTAGACTTATCAAACCTGACATGTTCAAAACTCAACTTTTTATCGTCCCCCAAAACTGCTTCTCTATCTCTATATGTGGGAGCTCCATTCACCTAGCTCCTCATGTCAGAAACCTTGGTGCCCTTTTCTCTCATATTCAATTCATTACCAGGGTCTGCCCACCAATTCTACCTCCAAAATATATTCTGCACATGTCCATTTGTCCCCTCTCTCACTGTCTCTCAGATTCCTACGATAGTGTCTTCATCCACATTTTCCCCATCCTATCAATTCTTTACAGTGCAGCCCGATTGGTCTTTGAAAAGTGCAAATCCAATCAAGTCATTCCCTTGCTTAAAATACAAATAAAAGACATACAAGTTGGAAAGGGAAAAATAAGACCGTCTCTATTCATAGAAGACATGATTACTTACATAGAAGGAATTTACAAAGATGCTCCTAGAACTAATAAGCAACTTTAACAAAATTGCAGAATACAAGTTTAATACACTAAAACCAACTGTATTTCTCTATATTAGCAGTGAACAGTCAGAAATGTAAAATTTATAAAAAATAGAACTACCCTATGACCCAGCAATTGCACTACTAGGTATTTATCCAAGGGATAAATTTATTTTGAAGGGGCACATGCACCCCAATGTTTATAGCAGCACTATCAACAATAGCCAAAATATGGAAGGAGCCCAAATGTCCACCAATGGATGAATGGATAAAGAAGATGTGGTGTGTACACACACACACACACACACACACACACACACACACACATACACACACACAATGGAGTATTACTCGGCAATCAAAAAGAATGAAATCTTGCCATTTGCTACTACATGGATGGAACTAGAAGGTATTATGCTAAGCTAAATTAGAGAAAGACAAATACATGACTTCACTCATATGAGGACTTTAAGACACAAAACAAATGAACATAAGGGAAGGGAAGCAAAAATAATATAAAAACAGGGAGGGGGGCAAACCATAAGAGACTCTTAAATATGGAGAACAAACGGAGGGTTACTGGAGGGGTTGTGGGAGGGGGGATGGGCTAAATGGGTAAGGGGCATTAAGGAATCTATTCCTGAAATCATTGTTGCACTATATGATAACTTGGCTGTAAATTAAAAAAATAAAAGAAAAAAGAAAAAAGATTAAAAATAAGAAATGTAAAATTTAAAGGCTCATTTACAATAATTTTCAAAAACATGAAGTACTTAAGTGTAAATAAAAAACATATGTAAGATCTGTATGCTGACAATTATAAAACACTAACAACAGAAAAAAATTAAGGAGGACCGAAACAAATGGAAAGATACACCATGCTCATAAATTGGAAGATTCAATACTGTTAAGATGTCAGTTCTTCCCAAAATGATCTATAGACAATGTAATCACAAGGAAGATGCCAACAGGATTTTTTTTTTTAAACAGATATCAACAACCTGCTCTAAAATTTACACGGAAAGTCAAAGGAGCTAGAACAGCCCAAACAAAAAGAATAATGTTGGAGGGATGATACTGATTTCGAGACTTAGTGTCAAGCTATAGTAATCAAGACAATGTGGTACTGGTGAGCAGAGAGACACACAGATGAGTGGAATAGAGTCTGAAAGTAGAACCATAATTACAAGGTCAACTGACATTTGACAAAATTGCAAAGGCAACACAAGGAAGAAAGGACAGTCTTTTTAACAAATGGCACTGGAGCAACTGCATACCCGTGTGCATATCCAAATGAGCAAGTAATCACCTCAACCTAAATATTTCACTTTACACAAAAATCAACTCAAAATGGAAAACACACCTACACAGGAAACCTAAGACTATAAAACTTCTTAAAGAAAACGCAGAAGAAAACCTTTGTGACATAGGGTTAAGCAAAATTACTTAGAAACAACACCAAAAACATGATTCATAAAACAAAAAGTTGATTAAGTTTTAAAACTTAAGCTCTATTTTTTTTTATTTTTTAATGTTTATTTTTTTATTTAATGAGAGAGAGAGAGAGAGAGAGAGAGAGAGAGAGACAGAGAGAGTGCAAGCAGAGGAGGGACAGAGAGACAGACACAGAATCCAAAGCAGGCTCCAGGCTCTGAGCTGTTGGCATAGAGCCTGATGTGGGGCTCAAACTCACGAACCATGAGATCATGACCTGAGCTAAAGTCGGATGCTTAACAGACTGAGCCACCCAGTTGCCCCGAAACTTACGCTCTATTAAAGATACTGCTAAGAGAATGAAAAGTAACACACAGATTAGGATAAAATATTTGCAAATCACATATCTGACAAATTATTTGCATTCAGAATACATAAAGAACTCTTAAAACCCAGTAGCAAGCCACAATTTAAAAATGGGCAAATAATCTGCACAGACACTTCACCAAAGAAGGTATAGGAATGACAAATAAGCACATGAAAATATGCTCAAAACATCATTAGTCATTAGGAAAACATAAATCGAAATCACAGTGAGATACCACTATAAACCTATTAGAAGGTCTAAAAAAAAATTTACAAATATGAACAATATCAGGTGCTGACAGAAATGTAAAGCCACTGAAATCTTATACCATTTTGCTGGTGGGAATGAAAAATGGTATAACCACTTTGGAAGGAAGACACTTTGGCAGTTTCTTTACAAAGTTGAACATACACCTACTGTAAGAACCAGCAACCTCACTCCTAGGTATTTACTCAAGAGAAATAAAAGCAAACATTCACAGAAAAACCTCAATACAGATGTTTATAGTAGTTTTACTCATAGTCATCCCAAACTGGAGACAATTCAAATGCCCTTCAACCGCTGAAGAGCTAAACAAATTTTGGTATATCCATACGAAGGAATACTACTCAGCAATAAGAACCATTGATAAAAGCAATAACATAAGATGGATTTCAAATGCAGTATGCTAAGACATGACATCCTGGAAAAGGCAAAATTATAGGAACAGAAAACAGATAAGTGGTTGCTGAGTTTGAATGTGGGAGGAGTGGATGATTACACAGGGGTATCCCATGGGATTTGGGGAAAAGGTGATGAAACTGTGCTGTCAGTAGTCCCCCCTCCCTTATTTGTGAATGGTGTGTTCCAAGACAGATATCCGAAAATGTAGATAGTACTGAACCTACATATTCTATGTTTTTTCCTATACATACATATCTATGATAAAGTTTAATTTTAAAATTAGGTAGAGTAAGAGATTAACAACAGTAACTAATAATAAAATAATTATAGCAATATACTGTAAAGAAGTTATGTGAGTGAGTCTCTCTCAAAAGATGACAAAATGCTTACATGAGATGAAGTCAGGTGAATGATGTAGGCATTGTGACTTAACCTTAGGCCAATACTGACCTTCGGATGATACCGTATGTCCGAAGGAGGATCATCTGCTTCCTGACCACTGCTGACTGTGCAGATAACTTGAAACCACAAAAAGCAAAACCACAGATAAGGGGGAACTACTGTATTTTTATTCCAGTTATGGTTATACACCTGTATGGATCTGTCTGAACTCACAGAACTATACACCAAAGGAGTGAATTTACTGTATGTTAAATTTTAAAAGGTGAATTGAAACAAAAAGAAACGACGATATCAGTTTCTTAAAAGAGCAAACCTGGGGTGCCTGGGTGGCTCAAGTGGTTGAGCATCTGACTCTTGATTTTGGCTCAGGTCATGATCCCGGGGTCATGGGACTGAGCCCCGTGTCTCTGTCTTTCTCTCACACGCTCTCTCTCCCTCTGCCCCTCTCCCCCACTTGCGTTCTCTCTCTCTCTCTCTCTCTCTCTAAAATAAAAAAAAAATTTTAAATACTATAAAAAAAAAAAGTAAATCCAATCATGTCATCCTTTGCCAATGGCTTCCCATTACAAAGCACTAATTATCTTTCTAGCTTGTATGAATTGTCTTATAGCTCCCTACACCTTTCCAATATTTATCATTACTTGTAAATACAATTTTTGTTGATATCTGTCAACTACAATGGTTAATAACTATTGAATACTTAGTAGGTGTTGAGTACTGTTCTAAGTGCTTTACATGGATTAATTTATTTAATCCTCATAACAACCCTAGGAAGTTATCTCCATTTTTCTAGATAGAGAAGCAGAGGCACAGAGGAATTGAGTAATTTGATTAGGGTCTCATAGCTAGTAAGTGACAGAGAAATGCATTGTATTCCTACTAGGTTTCCAAATACATTATCTAACTTAATCTGTATAAGTATCTTTTTCCTTTAAGTTTATTTATTTGTTTTGGACAGAGAGACAGAGAGAGAATGAACATGAGCAGGGGAGGGGCAGAGAGCAAGGGAGAGAGAAGACCAAGCAGACTTCACACTGCCGGTACAGAGGGTACAGAGCCGGATGCAGGGCGCAAACCCACAAACCATGAGATTATGACCTGAGCCTCAATCAAGTCAGACGCTTAACCAACTGAGCCACCCAGGGCGCCCGTTAATCTGTATAAGTATCTAATAAGACTTACAGAGGTAGAAACTGAAGTAATACGCATAAGGATACAGAGTTAATTTGTTTTGGTAGCAAAATCCAAAGTCAAGGTCTTTATGAGTCAAAAACACGTGCCCTCCTTATCCTTAAGAATCTAGGCTCTATACTGAAAAAATATTAAAGGAGGCAAAGATAGATTCCACTTGTGGACAATTTCACTTCTTGTGTATAAACTGTAATTTAAATAATTATTTCCAGGGAGTACATTCCACTTGGGAGAGTCTGTGAGTGAGAGACAAAGTGATGTGTGACGGATGAAGGGCAGAAGGGCATAACATATTGGCTTGAACAGAGCACAGTGTCTAACAAGTTTCTTTTCCTTCACTTTCTCCAAATGCACACCATTCTGACCTGCATCATCTCTGCTATTTGCTATTCTAGTTGCAGCACAAACCACAAATCATAGCAAATTGCAGAATTTCTCAATCATTAAGGATTTACAATAGGTTAATTTTAAAATGGACTGCATCTCACAGCTGCAAAGCTTTTGTCTGGTTTCTAGACCAAATGAGAAGCCATTAGTGGATTGAAGACCTTTCTGTGGGCATGACTCTTGAAAAGAAAAGGTCATGTGGACAAAACAGGCAGCTCTGCCAGGTAAGGTGAGGTAATGGTAATGGCTTACTAAACAGGGCCCCAAACTTTGTGACACGATGCATTGCTCCCTGTTTAGTACCGAGCATGATGAGAATTATAAGCAGATCGTGGATTCAGTGCATGATTGGGATAATAAAAACAATACAGAACCAAGGAAAGCTCTAAAATCTACCATTAACATGGGGAGAAGGCTAAAAGCAATATGCACATCTAACACTTTTTTTCTTCCTAAACAGTTATAAGTATGATGAAAGACTCATCTGATGTTGCTTCTTTTTAAAGATATCTGTCCCATAGCCAATGCAAATAATTCATAAGATATATTAGATTGAATTTGATAAATGGTCTATTCACTTCTGGCAGTAACAAACTCCAAACCAAAACTATTTTAATGACCATTAAATATCCACGCTTAACAAAGTTCACATTATACTAGATCTAAGGTTTTAGTGAGGCAATCGTTAAGATGTCAATGCATAGTTCAAATTTACTTCAGTGAGTCCTTCATATACTTTCCAAGGACTTGCTAACAATTTGGAGCCAATCTATGTTCATTTTTTTAATTCCTGTAGCAATGCGTGCTAGGTTTATATAACTTTATCTCTTTTCTTGAACTCAATTTAAACCCAGCTATTCAACTGTGCTCTTTTTATGGTGTACAGACCTCAAGAGAACTGTCCTCCACATGAATCTACACGCTGTGTGGCAATAAGCCAAAATGCTATAATAATAAATGAAAATTTCCTTCCTAGTCTGCCTACCATTTAGAACACCAACAAAAATGTTTAAGTTCTTCCCTTTTGATCATCTTCTAGAGTAAATGCTTTCCTTTAAAATGACCCAGCTTGCTCTAGTAGCACTAATGGGCACCAAAACCCACAGACCCACACATCCCTGAGTCATTAGCTTAGGTACCCACAACACCTTAGTATAGTGATACCGCTCTTGTGGTAACTAGGACCCATCTGAACAAACAAAGCTTTCTAGGATTCCTTTCCTACAAGTTTGTACCTCAGGTCAATACAGATTTGCACTGAGATATTCTGACCACAGTACCTGTAACCTGCCTTTGCTATGTCCACTCGGCCATTCAGAGTCATTCTTTCACTCCTTGCCATGCACACTGCATTCTATCTTTATATATGCTTTCTCACCAACTATATTTCTTCTTCTTTTAGGAAGAAATCCTGGGGGCGCCTGGGTGGCTCAGTCGGTTAAGCGGCCGACTTCAGCTCAGGTCACGATCTCGCGATCCGTGAGTTCGAGCCCGGTGTCGGGCTCTGGGCTGATGGCTCAGAGCCTGGAGCCTGCTTTGGATTCTGTGTCTCCCTCTCTCTCTGCCCCTCCCCCGTTCATGCTCTGTTTCTCTCTGTCTCAAAAATAAATAAACGTTAAAAAAAATTTAAAAAAAAAAAAAAAAGAAAGAAATCCTGGAGTTACTGACAAAGGTTTTACACAAATTCAGAGACACTGAATAGTAACACTGCTTAGAATCCAAGGGTTTTATTTTGTGTCTTTATGTACTCTTTGAAGGATATTCACAACAGATTTATTTAAATCTGCCTCATCAGCTCCATGTATCAGGCAATCCCAAACCACTAAAAAGATGTTGGAAGTTTGAAATGATTACAACAGGGGTGCCTGGGTGGCTCAGTCAGTTAAGCTGAAGTCATGATGTCACCTTTGGTGAGACAGCCCTGCATTGGGCTCTGTGCTGACAGCATGGAGCCTGTTGGGATATTCTCTCTCTCTCTCTCTCTCTCTCTCTCTCTCTCTCTCTCTGTCTCTGTCTCTCTGCCCCTACACCTGCTTGCTTATTCTCTCTCAAAATAAATAAATGGACTTTTTAAAAAGAGAAAAATTATTTTCTCCAAAACATCACAATCCCCTTTCATAACATCCAGTATTTCTGACCTGATAGGAAACTTAAGATGATCAAATCAAACACTTTTATTCTAAAATATTTAAATACTAAAGTGCATCCTCCATTATCTCTATTAATTAGTGTATCTTTATGTTTGTGAACATTCATGCATTGAGGAAGTATAAAACTAGGAGCAAATAGAAAATTCATTATTTTGGTAACTGGTATGCAAAAATAACTTAATGTTTGTATTTTCATCAGAGCTATTGACTTTTTCAATTTTGACTGAGATTTTTCCTTCATAGGAAAGGGAAGGAACTAACATTTATTAAATAACTACTATGTAGCCAGCACTGTGCAAGTCTCCTTATATACATTATTCTTTTATAATAATTAAGACATTAAGGATCAGAGTCTTTAATTCTTTCAAGGTTGTGTTTAGATCTAGAGCTCTTTATCAAACTGTCTCTTAGTAATATCAAGGAAATCCAACATACTAGAGGAAAGGAAAATTTTATTATTATTCACTCCTAATCAAGAAATTACTAAATAGCTAAAGCAAAGAGTTAATGGAGTATCCTTTGCAGTCACCACAAAATTAAAGGAGACACATGAGCTCTAGCAGCAGGTCATGTTAAGTTTAATGTAGTGATCTTCTAAAATAGGAATAAGAAACTCAGACTGCATGGGACAAAAACAGATAAAAAAAACCCCACCAACCTCAAGTGTCATGGGTTAATTAACAGCAGTCTGGAGAAAAGAGGTCTGGAAAGAAGTCAGGAGGAATGAAGTAAGAGAAATCTCAAAAGTGGGAAGGGAAAAAACGTGGAGAGAAGACAAAGGACGTTCCAAGTGTCCTAAGCCAGGTCTGTGAAATGAAGATAAAGTGCTTTTCAGTTGAGTAATACATAACCAAGGAAGATTTCAGTGATGATTGGAGTTGTTTAAATTTTTAGTAGGCTTCAGTGATTTAAAACAGTGTTTTCGGTCCTGGCAATCGGTTTATCTGCTTTTATTTTCAAATTTGGGGTGGGGGCGGGGAGGATCTCTGCAAAGAATTATGCACGTACATAAAATGCGCAAAACCACTGGTTATTATCTAAAGATTTCTACATTTAGAAGCATCGGACTGCCGAACCTTTGAGAGATCAGAATTGTCACAATTCACAACTCCTGAGGATTACATGTGGAACCACATTAAATCTGTCATTTAGTCTCCCCTTCCCCCTCCCACTCTCTTAGGCTTTTGTTCTAACCCCGTCCTGGTGAGGATAATTGGAATGTCTCCTAGTGGATATATAGAGCAAGAATCAAAATTTCATGGGCAAAGAAAACCCTACAGCTTTGGACATTACCACTCAACTGCTCTTATTAAGCCTTCAGAGAGTCTATTCTGAATAAGGTAGCCGTGGTTAGCTATTATTTTCTGGGCTATAGTGCTAAGCTACTTGGAATTAAGTCTGAAGATAAGTAAGGTCAGTGGCTTTTTATCTTTCCTCTAAAAAAGTATCTGGCACAATCTTGATGCAGAATCAAAATAATGTATCAGGTCATATGGTTGGCAGGAATGCTATTAAATCACCAGTACTTTTATAGGATATTCTCACACCAGTGTGTCTCCCTCTAATTTTGACTAGGTCAGCTCAACTCCGTGACTATCAGAAATCACCATTTGGGGGGCACCTGGGTGGCTCAGTCGGTTAAACTTCTGACCGGCTCAGGTCACGATCTCGTAGTTTGTGGGTTCGAGCCCTGAATCGGGCTCTGTGCTGACAGCTCAGAGCCTGGAGCCTGCTTTGGATTCTGTGTCTCCCTCTCTCTCTGCCCCTCCTCTACTTGCATGCGCGTGTGCTCTCTCTCTCTCTCTCTCGAAAATAAACAAACATTAAAGAAAATTTTTTTAAAGAAATCACCATTTGAGTCTCTGAAGAGTGTTCCTCCTACCAACACCATGCTGTGCACTTCTGCCCACTTTCAGGCCAGTATACCCGCAACCCTGACCTCCCACGGCTTCCACTGTGGTGGACTATTGTGCCAGGAGCACACTTGCTACATGAGGGTCTGCTCTAGCCAAATGACAATACAGGAAGGATTTCTGTTTTGGGGGTTTATTCAAAATTGGAAAACACTATGGAAAAGTTACAAGCTGAGAACACATCATCTGCTTTGTTTGCCAGCTGCCAGCTGTCACAGAAGACACAGTGATCACCTCCTGGTACTGTGCCATGCCCAAAGGCTCCAAATTGTCACTGCTCTGTCTTACCACCACACTTGAGATGTTACCACTATGATTTCCATTTTTGCTTTTGGAACATTCCAGGAACAACAGTCCTTCAGATTCTACCATCTAATTGGTGCTAAATTTACATATAGTTATGCATCCCCCACTTTGGTGTTAAATGGGATATTCTAGTCCTTTTCTGTCCTTAGGACAGGGGAGGGGGAGAAGTCCCTGTTTTAACTACTGCACAGCCTGGAGTTTTACTAGCAGATAAATGCTGTGTAGCCCCACTCCACAGACTACTGATGGCAGAGCAAACAGCTGAATCTAAGCCACAACTAAACAAAACTAATCACGAAACATGAACTCAGAGTTAAATAGGTTGGCAATGGTTGGGCAAGTTAGGGGAAGAGGCAGACTGAACATCTGGGACTTTTTAAAAAATCTGACATGATAAAAGGAAAAGTAGCTCAATCTTAGTTACATATCTTTTTGGTGGTTTTGTTTTCCAGCAATGTTTTTTTTTTCTTTTTTTCTTAAATAACTTTTTAGAAATCAAAATCCAACAGTGAGAACAATTATGTTAATAATGCCAGGAAATTTGTTTGCTTTGTTAAATTGAGCTTCAAAAGCACTTCAATTGAACACACATTTGTGATCACAAGTAATGCCTACTCTTACATCCATTTAGAATGTTTACTTTATTACAGCTTATTATAAATGTAAGTCTGAAATGCAGCACCATGGCTGCTCAATTTCCAGGCCATAGCTTTATGATAATCATATGAAATGTATTCATGTGTCAACAGAACTGTCTAACAATGCCCCAAATGGGGTCGTTAGCTGCTCTGTCTTTCTGGTGGCTACACAGTTCTGTGCTCCATAACATTAAGAAACTGCCACAAGCAGAGAGCGCTTTTGGAATTTTAACTTAGTTTGTACCATGTACTGTTTTGCCACACTTGGCTCAATTTAATTGCTACTCTCTCAAAATACAGGTGAGCTCCTACAAAACAACTGACCCTAAATACCCAAGCACAAGAATGGGATAAACTGGCTCTGTTACTTTATTTTTTTTATGGTTGGGTTTCACGTGGCAGAGGGGATGAGACTGGAGAATTCCTCTGTACTGGATGTTCCCTATTGCAGGCCGTGGTAAAAAGGTACCTGGGAGATACCTTCTGTCACCCTGGCATCTCACAAAGGAGTAAAGGAACACCTATGTAGATCCGAGAACAGGAAATGGATAGGGGTGGAGAGCACCCATCCCTCTCAAGTCCTCGTTGCCCTGCAGCTTTCTGGCCTTCCTCACTTTGCAACAAGTAGCCCATATAACTGTCTGGTGCAGGGATTGAGGTCTCAGGCAACATTTTCTCAACTCAGCATTTTTCTGAGGCTCTATTACACAGGGGCCAGGCCAAGGGTTTTATGCTCATTATTTCATTCACAGGATTGGTTTGAATGCAGCGGACCATCTGCTTTATAGAGGAAGGGACAAGCATGTACTGTCAGGAAACAGGGTCATGTGGTAGTAAGCTATATATATATTTCTGCTTCAGGTTTTTGTGTGTACTCTTAAGAACACCTATTGATACAGCTGTGCAAATGCTCAATCAATTTTAAGACAATTCACTTTTTAAACCCAGCTGCCTTACAAAGAGTAGTAAGTCCAGAATCTTGCCTGGAAGGGAGCATAAGAGCTCACCTAGGCCAAATCTCTTTTCAGATCAAAAACACTGAAGCTCACAGAAAGCCTACTCTTTGTCCAAACCGTATGTCTCTTTAGGAGCAAAGTTAGAATGAGGGTCCAGACTTCTGGCATTTTGGTCCAGCGCACTGATTCTGTGATCTAGAAGACAATCCTTAATAAGTAAAAGGGATAATTTTGCAGGCCAAATTTTCACTCGCAGTCCTACAGATTTCACCAAAGAGAAGACAGTTCACATCCCAACCTACTAACACACACACACACACACACACACACACACACACACACTTCATAAAACATTTATATCCTTACTTCAGGCACTTTATATCCTTGCTTCATGCACTTTGCCATTTTCTCTTCTATTTCATTAAAAGAAAAACAAAATTGACTGAGATCCACTGAACTGCTTTCAAGACCAACCTCCAAAGTTAGAAAAAAGCCTCACAGAGCATGCAAAAAAGAATGGATGGTTCGAGCAACTATTAAGGAAGTGGGGGTGGCATTTCACCTTTTCTGTCTTGAATTGTATGAAAATGGAGGTGGACACCTCTCAGGACAGGAGTCCTCCCGCTCAGGATGCCAAGCTAGACCTCATCTCAGGGCTCCTGCCACCTTGTACATGTCATCTCCTTCTCCAGAGTGACTGCACTGTGAAGAAGCCGCCCTGGGCCAGGCACAGACTCTCACCTGTCTCTTCTGTAGTCCCTCTGGCACAACATGCTGGTGAAGAAGAGCTGATGCTTGACTTTAATAATTTCAAATAACATTTTTATGGCATTTTCCCCTAGGGAATTAAGCCTATTCTGTCAGTTCCTGAAATAGCATGTGATATATTACTTTATAGTAAAACTTCTTCCTTCTGTTTATATTCTCCTCCTCTTAGATGGCAAAGCTTTCCTTGAGCAAACAAAACAAGTGACCTTGCTTTGTTCACTGCCAGGTCCTGCTGAACACACAATGGGTGCTCAATAAATATGTGTTTAAAACAAAAATCAAACTTGATGAGTATTACAGAAAGAAATTATAGAAATGACATCACATGTTACAACATTCCAGCCACTATTCAATGACTTTCATCCTCTGGACTGACCTGGCTCTCTTCCTGATCCAGGCATTTGTACTTATTCTTCCCTCTGACTGGCACATCATTCACTCTTCCTCTCTGGCTAGCCACTTCTGCTTTACCAGGACCACTTTCTTTGGAAAAACCTCTCTGATTCCCCAGATTTTTGTGCTTTCACTGATCTACTCACAGTATGCTAATCGTCCCTTATCTTACTTAAAAAGACAGCCCACTGAATTCTCTGCATCTCCAATTTGACAATAAGCTTGATCAGAATGGAACTTTCATACAGTGCCTAGCACACAGTATATGCTCAGTTAAAACTTTTCCATGCATACATGCATGAAAAGTTATGTACTTCTGGCCTGAGAACAAAACCAAACCAAACTAGAAGAAGTCCAACCTAATGACCCAGTCATATAGGCAATTAGAATGGATCAACCATAGCTTTCTGAGCAGAGGTCCCTTTAAACCATGCTGCCACATGGAATTAGGCTTCTCCTACCTTTGTGGATGTGGACATGATTTCTAGTGAAAGAGGAAATAGGGATGTTAGCTACTGGGGAGATCTGAAGAGGACAAGAGGGAGGAGAAAATAAGCAAGCAAACCCACTTGCAAGCATTTTTAAGTCAGATAGGAAACAAACATACAAAATAGTTAAGGTACCCTGTTCATTATAAACCAAGAACTTTCTGCCTCCTAAAATATGAAAGATAATGACACATCCATTCAGTATTTATCAATACTGTTCATGGTAAGAAAAAGGATGAATGCATCAAAGTGGCCAAATGGGAGAAGCACTAGATAATACACACTGTAAACATGCAAATTTTAAATAAGTAATTCACTTATATAGCCTTACTGACAATAACTCAAATTTTATAAACATTATAAACATTAACCCTTTAGATCAAAAACGTCTTTATAAACATTAACACTTCACATTCTTGTGAGCTAGTTTTACAAGACTGTAGATTTAAACAGTGACTTAGGACCCATGTAAATAAGGATGAATTCAAAACAGATGTCTACCTTCTTGCTGTTACACTATACTGAGCCTTTATTTTCTTCTTGAAACAATTTCCATGTATTTTCCACAATAAAAATCTTAAAAAAATATCTCCATCAAGATTTTCTACTAAATCTGCAGATACAAGGATCAGCAAATTGTCTCAAGAAACAGGACTGGCCAAATTAGTTCAAAGTGGCTTTGGTAAAAATATTCAACAGGACTACACAAAGCTAAAAGGCCACAGGCTGAAAAAAGACATATGACAAGCCACTGAAAGTCTGTCCTGAGAGTGTACACAGGGGTGGCTTCAAGACTCTAATTTATCATTTTACTAATGATCCAACAGATGATTTCATGAATACCCTACTAATAAGATCTAAATTCAAATTTGAAGGCTCTTTTGAATATCCATTAGGGAAAGTAATATAATGAAAGAATTTCAGAGGAGAAAGTTTTGCAAAAGAAAATTACAGAAAATAAAACATAATTTGCAAAAAAAAAAAAAAAACATAAAAGATGAAGTCCTGGTAAATATTTAATATGTAAGGGAAAATGGAAACGCTGTAATCACCATGGAGAGAGAAGTCACAGTAGACAGACTGTCAGAACAAGATTTAAAATGAGACATTCCATTATATTCATATATTATTGCTATTAATAGTTCTCACCTCTTTTAACAGAAAGAGAGGCATATTATTGTAGCAGGAGGTACTTTTGGAGGAAAGACTCTTGAAGGGAGAAAATATACCTTACTGCTGACTGGAGAATTAGGGTTAAGTGTGAGCAATTTGTTAGGCTTGCTCTTTCTTCCATCTTTCTCTCTATATTCGCCCAGAAAATTATAAAATGCTTTTAAAAAGTAACAAGGAAGATATAAACACAGAAGCAATCATTCCTTTGTATTTGTTCTCTGTTTTGGTGTGTGGTGTGTGTGTACATGTGCACATACTTTGCAAGTACAGGTATGTGTATGTATATGATGCACATGATATACATGTATGTGTGTGTGTGTGTGTGTGTGTGTGTGTATATATATATATATATATATATATATATATATATATATAAAATATGTAAATATTTTCCAGATTTTACATATTAGATCCAGACCTTTCAAAAAGCATGTAGGTGATGTTTGGATACAAAATCTAAACAGGTGCCCTCCTCAACGGCACCTGTTGGGATGAGCGCTGGGTGTTGTATGGAAACCAATTTGACAATAAATTTCATATTAAAAAAAATAAAATTTTATTTTTAAGGTGCAAAAAAATAATTCTAAAAAGTTTGACAAGGATAAATCAAATCTTCCAAATGAGGATAGGATAAGAGCAGAAGACTCGGCTTTCATTTTTGAACCTTCTAAGGCCTAGAATGATGAACAAATCCCAGCCCTCTATGTACATATACATCACTGCCTGTTTAGTCAGAAAATGGCATATTCAGGAATAGAATCCTACATCATTGGTGATCAGTCCTGCAGCCTTTAATTTCATCATTTGGATGTATGTGCTTATTTTTATTTATAGCCTCCAGATCTGCAGATATAGGATTTGTGATTTCTAGTATTTACCCTATGTGGAAATGTATCAGATTCAACCCCCTCTTGCTCTTTAGTCCAAGAATAGGAACATATTCTCCTTTTTTTAGGGATATAGGTCATTTATACAACAAAAATTTCTTCAGCTGGTATCACTGTGCAATCATATTCTAATGAGTCAAAAGAGCTTCCCCTACCACCACCTGGGGGGAGGTAGGTGAGAATACATTTGTATCAGAAAGAAACCAACCACAATTCTTCTATGGTCAGGGCTATCTCTAGCACCTGCCCTGCAGCATGAGGAGGAAGGGCATCATTTGACTGCTGTCTCTGATGCATACATTGTCAAGCACCCTGACTCCAGTAGATCTAGTTCTTTTAGGAAAGCCAGTATGGTTGCTTCTTATAGACCTAACATTTTGAATTCTGCTTTATAAGGAATGCTGTTTTAGAGTAATTCCCATTTCTTACTGCTAATTAATATATCACCCTTTGGTAAACCATATCAAATTTATAAGGAGGAGCAGATCTATGTTACCATGTGGTCAGTCATGGAAGGTTTCAAGTTTACTTTCACCTGGCTCCAAAGCTCTTACTCATATAGTCTGATAGCACTCTCAACGCATTTTATTTGACTCTGAATATTTTCACTTTCTTTTATAAACCTCTAAAGCCAAATGGTCATAAATGTATTTTAGTTTGGGTGAAAAAAAAAGAAAAAACTAGAAAGGATCTTGCACAGGATTTAATGAAAAACTGTATTTCTGATTTTAAAAAATTGTTTTAAGGCAAAGATGAGAACCTCAAGTCTCATGTCCAATTCTGAGCTCCTTCCAACATACCACACTGCTTTCTTTTTACTTCTTCACAGATAACTAAAAAACATGCAATTTAAGGGCAATTCTGTACAGTATCTTCCTCACCTTGCTACATTATTGAGACAATTTAGGAAAGAGGATGACAAGAAAACAGTAAGAACTTTAGAGTAGGTAGGACTAAGTTAAAATCCTGACTCGGGTCCTTCTGATACATGTGCAGTGCACTCCATGCTACACAATCCTTAGGCTCCATGCTATTTAATTTGTAAGCCATGTAACCTGGAGTACAATGCTCGCAATCTGCCAGATGGTTGCTGTTGGGACTTAATGAGTTAACTTATGTAAACCATTTGGTAGACATCAGGGGACACAACTCCGTTAGTCTGCTTTCTTGTTATTTCCTGGGGTTATTCTGCACTCAATTTATGTAGGAAAACATGAAAATGTATTACATAAACAGAAGAATTTTTCTTCCATTCCAGTTCCTTTGACTTCCATTTTAAACAAGAAAATAAAACTAAATAAACTGAAGAAACTAAACCCCGTTGTGGTTCACGCTTATTCAATATATGCTTTATAATAAAACTATTAAGGGTAGTAAATGAAGGCAAATAATGAACTATTTGGTTTATTTGCATTCTATTTTTTGTCACTCTGAATTAGAAAACTGTTGGCTACACCAAGAGGTTATTTACGAATTAAAGTCAAAGTAAAACCTGGCTTTGAGACAGAACACCTTGAGCTCATAATATCTCCTTAAGTTGGAACCCTGTGTCACAGACATGATGAACTCCTGAGCATAGCATCCCCACGTGCCCTGTTTTCTCAGGAGAGGTGTATCAAGTTTTCGGCAGCCCACGTCCTCTAGGACAGATATTCAAAGAACATACCTGTGGTTTTAGTTATTTACTCACTCAGTGTCTCATGTCATAACTTCTCATGTGAAAAAAAAAAAATGTAAAAAGAAAGGATATCTGGAGATCCTAATGATCTGGATCAAAAGGTAATAAAAGTATAAGGTCCCTATTTGCAATGGCTTATTAAATGCCTTGGAGGAAGGGTGATGGTGGTAGAAGGAAACACCATTTTTTTAAAAACGACTTTTATAAACCTGGTATTGTGGTAAGTACTTTGTCCACACTATTCTAAATACTTCATACAATAATTCCAAAAAGTAGATACTGTTATTCCCATTTTATAAATGAAAAACAAGGTATAACCCATCAAAGTACATAAATTGGGTTAAGAATCTCACCAGGTTTGTCTAGTTCTAAAGTCCATCCTAAGGTTCAGGGGTTAATGTGATTTTCAATTGAATGGCAAATCATCCTTGTGCATTTTAATAGATTCATGAAAAAATTTCCATAAAGATTCCTAAAAACTAATTATGAAAGTTAATCCTACACCCCATGAAGGACATAAACATGTCTCACACCCCAGCCTGCCACATTTCTCACAATTAAATCTACATAAAAAAAGCACAATAGCCAAAACAAACTAAAAACTTAAGGGTTCTATTATTTTGGATAAGATATACTTTTTCTCTAAAATGCTAAATTTCCCTATTGGTTACATAGCATGAGCAATTTTCTCCCAGGAAATCTCTTATATTTATAGCAAGCTAATTACTCTCTAGAAGTGATTGTCACATGCACGCGGATGGTTTTAGGATTCAATTTTGTCAAAAGCTGGAAAATTAATTCATGCCTCATCCCATGCAAGCCTTATGTTTTAAGAGATTAAAAGCCACCACAAAGACCTATTACCAGGGAATTTCTAAAGACTACCCTTGACTAAAAAATTCATTAATCTAGTTTTCTTTAGATGATATAAGCTACCAGACAGTTTGTTTGCTGTGATAAATTCAAAATTCCACCTAATTACAAAGGGAATATCTGTTTATTAGAAAGAATAGTGTTTTATGTCTTAAAGTTTAGCCAAAAAAAACTTACATCTTAATCATGAATGTACTTTATTACATTAAAGCAAAAGATTTCAGGAAATCAAATGCTCACTAATTTTCTTTTCTTTTCTTTTCAAAGCATATCAGACATATAGGCATTATTAGTTGCACAAATTGAGGTATTCACTCTGCTCTCTACCAGTTAAGAAAAGGCACTTTTCCCATCTTTACAGCTGTTTTTAATACACACTTTTCTCAAAAGCTACAATAAGCTATTTACTACACAATAACTGTTTTCTTTCAAAAGACAAATGTAAGCAACATTTTGAAAACTTCAATTTGTTGCAATATATAACTGCTGAGTTTCTTAATTTGTATCAGCAAAAGTGAATTATGCCACTTCTGCTGCTGTCAAACAACAAACACTTAAAACGATTACCAATTTTGACTCTTGAGTTTTTTTCAGCTGAACATGGTAATACATTTCAAAAATGATGTCAAAGATGCCACTTGACTACCACAAATATGGAATCAACATATGGTGCATCCCTGAAGAATATGAAGAACCTTTTTTATTTTAGAGGAGGCAACATCTATTTCTTTTTTTTTTTTAATGTTTATTTTATTTTATTTATTTTTTTTTTAAATTTTTTTTAACGTTTATTTATTTTTGAGACAGAGAGAGACAGAGCATGAACGGGGGAGGGGCAGAGAGAGAGGGAGACACAGAATCAGAAACAGGCTCCAGGCTCTGAGCCATCAGCCCAGAGCCCGACGCGGGGCTCGAACTCACGGACCGCGAGATCGTGACCCGAGTTGAAGTCGGACGCTTAACCTACTGAGCCACCCAGGCGCCCCATGTTTATTTTATTTTTGAGAGAGACAGAACACTAGCAGGAGAGGGGCAGAGAGAGAGGGAGACACAGAATCTGAAGCAGGCTCCAGGCTCTGAGCTGTCAGCATAGAGCCCGACGCGGGGCTCAAACTCACCAACTGCAAGATCATGACGTGGCCGAAGTCAGACACTTAACCGACTGAGCCACCCAGGGGCCCCAACACCTATTTCTTAATCTACAGTGAGTCTCACTAAAGCATGTCATACTATTATACTCCAGCAGTTACGATGATTTCGTACATGCAACCCTAAAAAGTTTAATAGGTTTCCAAGACTACCTATCGACATATACAGCATGTATTATTCACATACTTTAGTCTGTGAGGTAACTTTCTCATGTCAAGCATGGAAAGTGGCAAGTTAAGATATACAAAGGTAGGGGCACCTAGGTGGCTCAGTCGGTTAAGCATCTCACTTTTGATTTCAGCTCAGGTCATGATCTCACAGTTCATGAGATTGAGTGCCACATGAGGCTACACACTGACACCACAGAGCCCGCTTGGAATTCTCCCTCCCTCTCTGCCCCTCCCCTGCTCACGTTCTCTCTCTCAATAAACTTTTTAAAAAATTATAAAAAAAAGATATAAAAAGGTAAAATCTTAAAAGGTAAGTAAGAATACAGGAAAATGCAAATACAACTCAGAGACAGTGCAGGTTCGGTTCCAGACTGCCACAATAAAGTGAGTCAAACGAATGTTTTTATATAAAAGTTATGTTTACACAATACTGTAGTCTATTAAGTGTGAAACAGCATTGTGTAATAAAATGTACATGCCTTAATTTAAAAGTATTTTATTGCTAAAAAATGCTAACCATCATCTGAGCTTTCAGTGAGTTGTAATCTTTTTGCTGATAGAGGGTCTTTGCCTCCATGTTGATGGCTGATGACTAATCAGGGTGGTGGTTGCTAAGAGCTGGGGTGTGACAATTTCTTAAAATGACAATGAAGTTTGCTGCACTGACTGATCTCCTTTCACCAATTCCTCTGCAGTAAATGATGTTGTTTAACAGCATTTTGCCCACAGTAGGACTTCTTTCAAAATTGGAGTCAATCTTCTTAAATCTTGCTGCTGATCTATCAACTAAGTTTATGTAATATTCTAAATCTTTTAATGTCATTTGAACAGTCTTCACAGCATCTTCACTAGGAGATTCCATCTCAAGAAACCATTTTCTTGAGATTGCAGCAATTCAGTCACATCTTCAGGCTCCACTTCTAACTCTACCTCTCCTATTTCCACCATATCAGCAGTTACTTCCCCTGCTAAATTCTTAAAATACTCCAAGTCATCCGTGAGGGTTGGAATCAACTTCTTCCAAACTCCTGTTAATGTTGATATTTTGACCTCTTCCCATGAATCACGAATGTCCTTAATGGCATCTGGAACAGTGAATCCTTTCCGTTTTCAATTCACTTTGCCCAGATCCATCAGAGGAATCAAAACGTATTTCTTAAATAATAAGACTCGAAAGTTGAAATTATTCCTTGATTCATGGGCTACAAAACTGATGCTGCGCTAGCAGGCGTGAAAACATTATACATCTGCATCAGTACTCTTGGGTGACCGGATGCATTGTCAATAAGCAATAATATTTGCGGGGTTTTAAAAATTATTTTATTATTCGTTTTTTCATTATGATAAGTAATCACCAATTTTACCCATCCTTCCACCCACCTCCCGTCTGGTAACCATCAGTTTGTTCTCTATAGTTGAGAGTCAATTTCTTGGTTTCTTTCTCTCTCTTTCTCTCTCTCTCCCCCCCCCCCCCTTTGCTCATTTGCTTTGTTTCTTAAATGCCACATGAATGAGATCATATGGTATTTGTCTTGCCCTGACTTATTTCTCTTAGCATTATACTCTCTAGTTCCATCCCTACTGTTGCAAGTGGCAAGATTTCACTCTTTTTTTGTGGCTGAGTAATATTCCTGTGTGTGTGTGTACACCACATCTTCTTTATCCATTCATCTATCAACGGACACTTGGGCTGCTTCCATAGTTTAGCTATTGCAAATAATGCTACAATAAATATAGAGGTGCATGCATTCCTCTGAATTTGTGTTTTTGAATTTTGGGGGTAAACACCCAGTAGCGAGATTACTGGATCATAGGGTAGTTCTATTTTTAACTTTTTGCGGAATCTCCACGCTGTTTTCCACAGTGGCCACACCAGTCTGCATTCCCACCAACAGTGCACCAGGCTTCCTTTTTCTCCACATCCTCACCAACATCTCCTTTTTTCTTATGTTTTTGAAATTAGCCATTCTGACAGGTATGAGGTGATCTCTCATTGTAGTTTTGATTTTTATTTTCCGGCTGATGAGTGACGTTGAGCATCTTTTCATGTGTCTGTTGGCCATCTGGATGTCTTCTCTGGAGAAGTATCTGTTCATGAATGAGCAGTAATATTTGGAAAGGAATCTTTTCTTCTGAGCAGGTCTCAACAGTGGGCTTAAAATATTCAGTAAACCCTGCTGTAAACATATGTGCTGTCATCCAGGCTTTGCTCCATTTATAAAGCACAGGAAGAGAAGTTTTAGCATAATTCTTAATTGCCCTAGGTTTTTCAGAATGGTAAATGAGCACTGGCTCCAACTTAAGGATACTGGTTCCATTAGCCCCAAACAAGAGAGTAAAGCTTCAGAGCCAGGAATTGACTTCTCCTCTCTAGCTAATGAAGTCCTAAGATGGCATCTTCCAGTATAAGGTTGTTTCATCTACATTAAAAAATCTGTTTAGTAACTAATCTTCATTGATTATCTTAGCCAGATTTTCCAGAGAATTTACTGCAGTGCTACAACAGCACTTACTCCTTCACCTTACACTCTGATGTTATGGAGATGGCTTCTTTCCTTAAACCTCATGAACCAACCTCTGCTAGTTTCAAGTTTTACTTCTGCAGCTTCCTCACCTCTCTCAGCCTTTGTAGAATTGAGGAGAGGCAGGGCCTTGCTCTGGATTAGATTTTGGCTTAAGAGAATGTTATGGCCGCTGTGATCCTTTACCTAGACCACTAAAACCTTCTCCATATCGACAACAAGACTATTTCACTTTCTTACCATTTGTGTTTTCACTGGAGAAGTACTTTAAATTTCCTCTAAGAATTTTTTCATTGCAATCACAATTTGGCTGTTTGGCACAAGAGGCCTACTACCTTTTGGCCTATATTGGCTGCTGACACACCTTTCTCACTAAGCTTCATCATTTCTAGCTTTTGATTTAAAAGGAGAGTATGACTCTTCTTTCACTTGAACCCTTGGGAGGCCACTGTTGGATTATTGCCAGCTCTGAGGTCAGTATCATGTCTTAGGGAATAGTGAGGTTCAAGGAGAGAGAACAGGCCAGTTGGTGGAGGAGTCAGAACACACACAGTTATCAATTAAATTAGCCATTGTAAGGGTATGGTTTGTGGTGCCCCAAAACAATTATAATAGTAACATCAAAGATCACTGATCACAGATCACCATAACAAATGTAACAGTAATGGAAAAGTTTGAAATATTATGAGAATTACCAAAATGTGACACAGAGGCACCAAGTGAGTAAATACTGTTGGAAAAATAGCGCTAATTATGGCATTATGGCTGAACCATTTCTGAACACGTATTATTCAAGTATGCAAGAGAACTCAACATCTTATGTTTAAGTTGGAAGGCCCCTAAATAAAAATTCAGAAAGGATCCTTACTAATTATAAAAGAGATAAAACCGTTCTTTAAGAGGTTCCTCTTAATAATATATTGCTTTTGGAGCATGTGGGTAGCTCAGTCAGTTAAGCATCTGACTTCGGCTCAGGTCATGATCTCATGGTTGGTGGGTTTGAGCCCCGCATCAGGCTCGGTGCTGACAGCTCAGAGACTGCAGCCTGCTTCAGATCTGTGTCTCCCTCTCTCTCTGCCCCTCCCCTGCTCATGCTCTCTCTCTCTCTCTCTCTCTCTCTTTTTCTCTCAAAACTAAACATTAAAAAAAATTTTTTTTAATAATATATTGCTTTTATGAGATTGCCTGGAATCTAACATTAGTATATTTCTAGCTGGGTAGAAAAGCTCCCAGCTTCTGTGAAAACTCCTGTGTGTTTTCTTTAAGATGCCCATGTAAAGTTGAAGTTTACTGCTACCATGATTATAAATCATAAGGACTCAGACACAGAGATGAGCTCTATGCTATAGAGATAAGCAAAGTATCTAAATCTGCATGTGACTTAAAAGAGGAGTATGGATTATAAAGCACACTGCATCACTAGTGCTGTGACAAAAGGGAAAGCCGTGAGGCACTGACTGACAAGGGAACTGAAAGCAGACCTGGTTCAGTCACTTTGCTGGAGAAACTTGAAGATACACGTGTGCAAGTTAAGTTAGAGAAGTATTTTAAGCTTCAAAGCTCTTTTATATCACTCGGTATGGTTGTGAGTAGCAGTGACAGAGACATCAGCTACTGCCACAGTGAAGAAAGGGAGACTTGGAGTAAAGGCAGCAGGCTCACTGAAGAAAAAAACCCACTGCAGACAAAAGATTCCAAGCGTAACAGCTGATGCTTTTTGTCTTCTTGGCTGTATTCAAATAAGTAAGGAGAATCACATTCAAATATTTAGAACCATAAGAGCAATGCATGTGATTAAAAGAAATACAAGTTAAGTGTGTAGGCCCTTTAAATATACAACGCCCCCCCCCCCCACCAGTGTAGGACTACTGCCTACTGCATTAAGGAAAACACAGAAGAATTAGCACCCACCCCCCTCATTAAAAAAAGAAAAGACAGGAACACATGTCCATGAATGAAAGTACTATATTTTTCCAGGAGGATGTAGAGATCCCTTAGGCTCACTGGTCAAAGCTTATTGATATACATAATTAGTTACAAATTAAGGTTACTGTATTTGACAAATTCAGTTACCTGATTTTCCCTATAAATTTTGGCACTTAAGTTACTGGCAGGGGAAAAAAAAAATAGAAGCAGTATGAAAAGAACTGTCAGAATCTGACTGAGAAATGACAGCTGACAGCAAATCACCAACCACAAAAGCACAGTAATCTTGAACCACTTTCTGAGGCAGTAACTGGCTTAAGAGTCATTAACAATTCCTGAGGCCATCACTTTATTAAAGTACAAGCTAATAGCCTAAGATGACACTCGAAATAAAAGTTATATAAATTATAGAACACTTTAAGAAGGTAGGGAGAAGTTATTAACTTAAATGCTTGCTTTAAAAAGCTATATGGGAAATATTTCACGAAATAATGATGATGTTGGATAACTGAAGTCTTTACTGCCTTGCACTTTAAAAAAAAATTTTTTAACGTTTATTCATTTTTTGATAGAGACAGAGCGTGAGTGGGGGAGGGGCAGAGAGAGAGGGAGACTCAGAATCCGAAGCAGGCTTCAGGCTCTGAACTGATAGCACAGAACCCAACGCAGGGCTCGAACCCACAGACCGTGAGATCATGACCTGAGCTGAAGTCGGACGCTTAACCGACTGAGCCACCCAGGCGCCCCTACTGCCTTGCACTTCTGTAGAGCTTGTTTTTTTGTCAAAGTGTTGTATGGGCCAATTCCCTTGAAATACTTGATCAACAATCTTGAATGAAAAATTTAAACCAGCAATATTTGCACAAAAACAGCACTGCAAGAACAAAGAAAGTGAGTGGGCTTAGGGAGTCAGAGAAACCTGGTTTCCAATCCCAATTATATCATTTACTGGTTGTATAATCATGGGCAAGTTATTCAACACTTAACTTCTCTGTGTCTCAAATTTCTTATCTATAAATACAAATATCTACTTTATTAAGACTGTTATAATAGTATAATGTGTCCTGGGCACATATGTGCTCAGTAAAAATGATTTCTTTTGCAATTTATAAAAATACCTTATTTCTATTCACATCTAGTACAATTAAAATCATATGTTACAATTCCATAATGCCAGAGCTAGGTATTTAAAATTATCATTGATCTTAACACAAACCTCTAACTTTGAAAATAATGTCAAAACATTATTATTTCCAAAAAGAAGAATAGATTATCAAGCCAGAAATATGCAATTTCTACTACTGGGTAGTATATATCACTACAGTATGAGTTTCTGCTTTCAGATTACCATACAGAAATACTGAAAAAAATGTTTAATGAAAATAGTACAGTATAGGAAGTAGAAATTTAGAATTATGTCTTATTCAATACTAATTATTATTTATTTTTAACTCAGTAATAGACTCTCGATGCTATGTTTTAAAAGTCACAATTTTAGGGGCGCCTGGGTGGCTCAGTCAGTTGGGTGACCAACTTTGGCTCAGGTAATGATCTCAGAGCTCATAACAGCTCAGAGCCTGGAGCCTGCTTCGGATTCTGTGTCTCCGTCTCTCTCTGCCCCTCCCCAACTTGTGCCCACTAGCTCGTTCTCTCATTCTCTCCCTCTCTCTCTCTCTCTCTCTCAAATAAATAAACATTAACAAAAGCTTTTAAGTCACAATTTTAGAGATAACTCTCTGAACAAGCTGTGAATACAATAAAAAGGGTAATTATCACCTTCCATGGTGGAACGGTATACTGAACTGATTTCTTTTTCACAATAAAAAATATGCATTGAAAAAACCTGAACCAATCAATCTATTGTCTTTTTCCAGAATACAAGTCTCCTCTGAAAAATATATCTAACAGTCTTAGGCTTAGTCTTAATTTCTCAAGACACACACAAAAAAGAGATGAAAACAATTGAAATAGCAACTATGGAGAGGCAGGCTCTTTTATGACTTAAACGGTCAGATTCAAAGATATAAGTAGCCATATTAAGAAACGTTCTCTAATGCATTTTCTTGTCACAAGTAAGAGTTCAACTTGAGCAGCAACATAATGTCAGAAACAACTAATAGAAACGTTAATTTGAACTATTTTTATATTAGTTCCATTTCTTTGTTTCTCTTAGAAAGCGAACACTTCAAATAACATGAAAAAGACATAAAAATATTTTACTATCTGATAGTTATGACTTTAGGAATTCAGGACCCTTTTCTTATTGTCCATGCCAGTGACCTTTATTATTAGTTTATTTAGCTGGGGCCTAAAGAAACCATCTGGAATACTTATATGAATTGTCAGGGAAATGTCATTTCTTTATGCTGAGCTTGGTTCTCACCTAAAAATTTTAATGTTTCTCTAAAAAGGTATTAGGGTCCCCTTGCCTTGTTCCAACTTAGAAATCCTTACAGTGGTCTGTATGGTCTTGCTGTTAGTATGGTTGGGTTTTTAAAAATATTCTCTAAGGGGCACCTGGGTGGCTCAGTCGGTTAAGCGGCTGACTTCAGCTCAGGTCCGTGAGTTTGAGCCCCGCACTGGGCTCTGTGCTGACAGCTCAGAGCCCGGAGACTGTTTCAGATTCTGTGTCTCCCTCTCTCTGACCCTCCCCTGTTCATGCTCTGTCTCTCTCTGTCTCAAAAATAAATACACGTTAAAAATATTCTCTAATACCAAATCACCTCTTCAACCATATTTCCTATTATTTCCTTACATAAGCTTTTGCTTTTGTATCCAAGGCAAGTCTTTACAGTTCCACAACTTTGCATTTTCTGTTTTCCTGAAACACCTGTCATCCTTCTATCCCTACAGGGGGTAAACAGAAAAAGACAAAGACAAACACTCACTCTCTCTCAAACACACACACATTCTACTATTCACGTTATTGGTAAGACAACACAGTTTGCATTTCCTTTCTAAATCCCAACCCAGCTACCTCAGTCCACAGTTTTCCTCAACTTTTGACATTTATAGCTAATTCCAAGCATCTGACACATCACATCCTATCCTGAATTGTTCATGATATTTTAACAAAGAGATTTCATCCATCTCAGCAGCCAGACTATAGATAAGTTGCAGGCATATAAAATATCTTATTAATCTTTATATCCCTAGTCTCCACCAAAATACCTTAGATATATATACTTAGTTGATGTTCCTTTTTGACTAGCAGGTAAGTTTTGAAAACAGTATGTATAGTCAAGGGAACAGGGAACTGCAAACATCAGAGAGGAGTGGAAGTTAGGGAGAATAAAGGTACAATGGGATGGGAAAGGCTTATGGGAGGAACTTACATTTGCTACAGTGGACAGTAGGAAGCCATGTTGGTGGCAATTAAAAATGAAAAAAAAAAAGCAAACAAATGCAGGGTAAACTTATGAAAGGCTCTGAAGACCATAAATAGACTGACTTTATGCTAGAGAGTGTCAAAATGCCTAAAACAGAGACGATCAAGGAGTGTAAGGTGTTGAGGAGGAAAGTGAGGTAGACCAACCTCAAGTCACTCAGGAGAGGTGGACATTAACTGTCATGGCTAACAGAACTGAAGTCTCAAGGAAGATTATGTTCTCATTAAGGACATTTGAGACGCCACCAAGAAGGAGTGGAATTCAAAGAATAGACTTGTCTTTACCTTTTTTCTACCAAGTGATAATTTTTCATGATTTTATTGCTTTAATAAATTATTCAGCCAGTAAAAGTGTCTAAAAATCAACATTAGACTTAAGATTTTACTTCTTATGGATAAGGATGACTTCTACAAGAGCTTGGAGTCTATATCTTTTAACAGGCTATAATAGTGTGGAATAATTCACCACTAGTAGTAACTTACCCTCACCAATATAATTTTTACCTTTTCCTCATGTGGTTCCATTCCACTCCAGAAATCTCCGCTTCATGACATCTAATGACCCACATCATGTACATATTCCCTTATTTCATTCATCCTTTTGCTAAACCAAAACCACCCTGAGAGTATCTCCTTGCTTATTCTCACAGTCACTGCGTTTTACATCATCCAATTACCCTTGTGCTATGCAACCAACCTACTCATCCTGAAACTTAAAAAACATCTGTTCCTTCTCCTTGCAATTCTGCTATAATTCTTTCTGCAGCTAAAATCAGCCCTGAGTCATCAAAATGCCTCCAAGATACACTGATCTTGAAAAACATTAAAATGTTTTAATTCCAGCTATGCTCACAAAGCAAATTCAACTTTGAGCCAGAAAATGAGAAACTGTTTATCACTATATCTAGCAAAACTGCCACACCTGGTTAAAAAAAAAAAAAAAAAATCTTGTAAATGAGATATTAACTTTTTCTTAAGCTAATCAGAGCACTCAAAATCTCAGGTGATTTGTTTATATACCTGATTTCCTACCACCTGGTATCTTTCTTAAAGAAATAAATTAGATTTCCAAAGACTGTTTCAAATTAATAACCATACAAGACTTTCACCCAGATCTCTTGAACATTAACAAGTATTAAAGGTAAAATAAGAAATATTTAATATAAAAGAAAAATAATAAGTAGGGTTAGCCCTTCTAAAAATAATACCTGAGGAGGGATATATGACAAATAAACTTCAAACTAGCTGCTTTGGGAACAGAAAGAAAAATACTTCATAAAGATATCAGAAGATACTATAATTAGAAGCCTTTTAATATCTCACAGATTCACAAGTGTTCCCAATACAAGAACTCTCAGCTCTTGCTGTTAACAACCAATGAACATAAACACTCAACGCTAACTAAATAAGTAGCGAAGGTAAGATTATAACTTTGAGTTCTTTATACTCCAGTATCTTTTTACATAAACAAACCACAATGATGCTCTACCTTGATCCTCATGGTGAAACCATATTTCTTTTGGAAGAGTCATAGAGTCCAGCCAGTGTTTGTACAAGCAAAACTCAGAAGGAATTCAAGGACTATAATAATATTGTATATGATAATAATGCAACATAAATAGTAACTATACAGTATACACTAAATACTAGACACTTAAATAATACTCCATAGAAGGCAATAACTGCTACCTGTTGGCAACATAATCTTGGATTTGTTACTCAGCCTTCTAGGTCTTCCTAATCTGTAAAACTGGAAATGCTAAAAGTACCTGCACTTTATATATTGTTTCAGAATTAATTAGAACAGTGCCTGGCATTAGTGCTCAACAAATGTTGTCTGTAATATTTTTTTTGCTTGATAACAGTACTAAAACTGTGTTTTCAGTTTTAAAGAAATTAATTATCCTATTTTTTCCTTTTTCATGATAGAAAGTTTTCAAATACTGACAAAGAAGAAAAAAGATGAGATGCCCAAAGAGATATCATATGGTTACAATATTTGATGATAAATGAGAAAAATTATTATACATTAGGTATACATTAAACTTAAATACTCTTATTTTGTTTCTTAAAGTCTAAGCCCCTTTGCCCAAAACAAACAAACAAAAAGTTTACATTAAATGAATTTTGCACTAGATAACTTCTTTTATTTAACTAAGACTTAGAAAATAAAATCTGATATTAAAATATTGCAATATATTGAGAACAGATTCTGGACAGTAAATAACCCAAAATGTAATTTCAGGTGTCTATCCAAATAGATTCTGAATAGGTATTTTTATTTATTAAAAAAAAATTTTTTTTAATGTTTATTTCTGAGACAGAGACAGAGCATGAGTGGGGAAGGGGCAGAGAGAGGGAGACACAGAATCAGAAGCAGGCTCCAGGCTCTGAGCTGTCAGTACAGAGCCCGACGCGGGGCTAGAACTCACGAACCATGAGATCATGACCTGAGCTGAAGTCGGTCGCTCAACCGACTGAGCCACCCAGGCGCCCCTGAATAGGTAGGTATTTTTAAAAGAATGTGTATATAATGTATGCTGACTGATAATATTTTGAGTGTTATAAGATTTAAGTCTTAGAAGAAATCTTAATTAAAAGTACTTTAAGGGGCGCCTGGGTGGCTCAGTCGGTTAAGCGGCCGACTTCGGCTCAGGTCATGATCTCGCTGTCTGTGAGTTCGAGCCCCGCGTTGGGCTCTGTGCTGACAGCTCAGAGCCTGGAGCCCGTTTCAGATTCTGTGTCTCCCTCTCTCTCTGACCCTCTCCCGTTCATGCTCTGTCCCTGTCTCAAAAATAAAAATAAAACATTTAAAAATAAATAAATAAATAAAATAAAAGTACTTTAATATCAGAAACAACATATTATTTAGCAGATGAATGATCACCTGTGAAACTATTTCTTGGGTATCAGAAATGCTCTGATCTGGTGACACTATAGAGAAGAATTTAAATATTAATATTAATATTAATTAATAAAATGTTTTAGTAAAACCGTAAATATTCAAATTGTACCTCAATGCTGACCTATATTTGTAATGTTAAACTTAAATTTGTAAAAGTTTCTCCAAACCTTATCTTGCATTGCATTTAGCATGATTTGTGAATTGCTAAAACTATAGAGTTGTCATTTTTACTTTCGGACAAATAATTCTACAGATAATAAAACTAGGGGATATGGAGAAAATGAATATTTAACTCACTATTTATAAAAAGCTATTTTAAAAGAGTATTAGATTTACTGGACTATACTTCTGTATTTTTGTTTTAGAAAATTAAAGATCCCTCCTATCCATGTCCCACAGTATTTATTTAGGACAAGGAGTCACTTCATGCAGCGGTTTCAAACTTCTGAAGGTGCTCAAAGTAGCAACTTTAGTACTGCCAATTAAAATCTTGGCAACATTTACTGATTTGTATTATCTAGTCTCAGAGTTTCTGCGTTTGTTACTGTTGTTGAAGAGCCAAAAAAGATGAGCAATCTGGAGCTTTCCCAACTGCCTGATTCATGGTCACAGACACATGAAATGGGTCTTTTCTGTATTCTTGGCAACTGAGGAGGGGAGGTTGTTTTTTGAAACTTTATTGGGCAAGAAGATGTGTGAGTATTCATAACGGACTCCTAGAGAAATTATTTTTATGTTTGGTGGGAATAAAGTAAAATATATAATTTCTAGAGGTCTCATAGAAATCTAGATCAGAAACTGGAATTATTTGTCTGAAATATGACTTCATAGTCACTTTAGGTGTAACCTTTTGTACTGAAATGGTTATCAGTGCCTTTGAAATTCCAGTCAGAGAACTACTTCGTTTTGGAAGTGAAATATTGGTAGGAAAAAACACAAGGGGATGAGAAATACCATGTTATTTCCTTTCACCAAAATAGGAGGGCTACTGCATTACAAATACCTAAACATGCATGATATAGTATCATTCACTTCTCTGAGAACATTTCAAAATTACAAAAAAGAACTGCTTATTCTTTTTCTCTCCAAACCACATTTAAGAAGAACTAAGCTTGATATAAGCTAAAATAATTTCTAACATTTGTCTATAAAGTGTCTGGCTCAAGAGAGAATGAAAGTCACTGGAATTTCCAGCTAAGAAAAATGCTAACTTTCTTAATTGGAAAATAATTTGAGAACTATATTTAAAATGTTCTCAGAATAATGTATTCATAAAATCTACATTTCAAATAAAGCTACTGACGTTAATAATTTACAACCACAATCTTAAATTAGAAAATAAAATTAATTTATATTGCCTCAAAGATATCCCAACTCAAGATGTTTAGAAAAATAACGTTCTAAGGCACTAAATATAAATATGTATGTTAGAGCCAGAGTTCTAAATACTTTATGATTTCATGGCAAATACTTAATAGTTAAAAAAAACATCAAAGAACAAAAACCAAACCAAGCCAAACCAAGCTCTTAGATAGAGAGAACAGACTGGTAGTTGCCAGAGGTGGGGTGGGAGTGGATGAAATAGGTAAAGGGGGTCAAAGGTGCAAACTTACAGTTATAAAATGAATAAGTCACTGGGATTTAATGCATAGAATGGTGACTATACTTGGTAATACTGCACTGCATATCTGAACGTTGCTAAGAGAACAAATCTTAAAAGTTCTCATAATAAGAAAAAACAATTTGTACAACTATGTACTGTGATGGGGGTTAATTAGGCTTTGGTGATGATCATTTCTCAATGTACACAAATATCGAATCATTGTGTCATGACACCCAAAACTAATGAAATTTTATATCAGACCTCTACAAACAACAATAACACTCGGTTGTCTAAGCATCCTCAATAATAATGGTAACGAGTATCTATTTTATGTGCTTTTATGTCTCAGGCACTATACCAAATGCTGAGGATCTAGAATTGTACAAGACCAGTGTCAACAGGGCTTATCGTCTTGTAGACAAGTATTCTAAGGACAGGAAGATAAGAACACTAAAACTGAAATGTGTGACTACAGACAGGCCTTACGTGTTACTAAATTTTGGCAATAATGCTGCCAAAACCACTGTGGTAAATATGGCAGGATAACTACTACTATGAATACCTGTTAGAAGCCTACTCTGCAGTTACTGTGTGACTTGTTAGTAGACAATGCATGATTTTAACATCCAGAAAGTTACAACATGGGCTCACCTGACAGCCCTGCAGTAACCCTGAAGCACTTTGTGAGCAAGTATGCAGGAGAAAAAGTTGTCAGAGACTTAAGAGCTATTGCATACAGGTAGGAAGACTTTTAGCTTCCATGAGGGTTTTTTTTTTTTTTTTTTTTAAAGCTTCTCTCACGCTTTGAATCTGTTTTCAACAAAGGGATAACCATGTCTTCCCTTATTACTACATATGAGACACTGAAAATGTGCCTCTTCTTACAGTATTAAAGAAAATTTAGCCATTATTCAATGAATATGTTGCACAAATCCAGATCTGATTCCATTGCTTTCTCTCAATTTCTCACCTATCTCCATTTCTTTCCAATTTCTTCTCCTAGGGGAGATGTTACCTTTATTTCTTTCTCTATCCTCAAAATACATGAAATTACTTGGAAGACAGAGTAGGCGTGGAAGGCTCCCTTCTGTTCTTGAGAATGAATTTTTTTAAAACAGAAAATAGCTTTACTTGGCTGTATGAAACATCTTAATTCATTTCTCATTTACCTTTTTCTCTACTTTCCTCCTCCCTCCTCCCAACAACTATGACATCTTATCATTTTCTTCTCCCTCCAAAGCCACTCAGAGGGCTGTCATCAACTCAGGGGCAGGTAAGCTTCCTCATGATCATCTGCACTGCAGAAGGATGGCAGTCTGCTGCCAGAATCTTAAGGCAGCATGAGCTGGACAAGTCCTACCCTGCAGCAGTGTTTGCCAGTTTGCCAAACTGAGTCGTGACCCATATTCCAAGAGAGAAGTCAATTTAATGGGTTAAGACCAGCATTTAAAAACCAAATCAGGGGTTCCTGAGTGGCTCTGTTGGTTGGGCATCCAACTCTTGATTTCGGCTCAGGTCATCTCAAGATTCGTGGGATCGAGCCCCACAGAGTGCAGAGCCTGCTTGAGATTCTCTCTCTCTCTCTCTCTCTCTCTCTCTCTGCCCCTTCCCTGCCAGAGTGCCCCACCCTCACACATGCAACTGCACATGCGCAGACGCTCTCTCTCTCTTAAAATAAACACTTTTATTATTTTTTTTTTTAATTTTTGTTTTTAACGTTTATTTATTTTTGAGACAGAGAGAGACAGAGCATGAACGGGGGAGGGTCAGAGAGGGAGACACAGAATTTGAAGCAGGCTCCAGGCTTTGAGCAGTCAGCACAGAGCCCGACACGGGGCTCGATCCCACATACCGCGAGATAGTGACCTGAGCCGAAGTCGGACGCCCAACCGACTGAGCCACCCAGGCGCCCCAAATAAACACTTTAAAAAAAAAATAGAAAAATAAACAGAACAGAATGGGAAGTAACTATTGCATCACACTTACTTTGAAATTCCAGTCTACATTGTGTGTATATAAATATATGTATGTGTAGAACAGAATCTCAATAGAAATACATTTCTTACCTTCCTACAGGTCATAGTCAAAAATTTGGAAGCTACTAAACTAGAATACTCAGTTTTAAGGACTACATCTTTACCTGATGTAATACTTCAGACATTTTAGAAATTTAAAATATGGATGCTAAATATTTTCTTTTAGTAAAAAGTGCTGATCTGATATATATATTATTTCCTAAACTCCAATATTTTCTAAAAGATCATCAGTCAAATTAGTTTTCTTAGTGTTTTTCAGTCTTTTAATAATTCAGAGTCCCCACTTGACCTTTATAAATTTAACCAACTCAAGAAATTAAAACTGCCAAGTCACTAGCAATCTCAAAAATATTTTTAAGTAACAAACGACAATCCGAACTCTATATACCTTAAAGAAAAAAATATTCTACTTTTTTTTAAGAGAAAAAAGTCTGAGGGATGGTATGAATTTCCAAATATGCTTTCAAAAATGAAGAGATCACCATTTATTTGCATCTGTTGCATATGCATATGAATGCAAACACCAATACTGTATTTCCTTGGCTATAAAGAGATTTTTAAAAATTCAAGCTCCAAAAGCTTGGAGTAGGAGACTGTGACGAATGGCACCCCGTTCCTCGGGAAGGATGGAAGCAGGATCTAAGGCAAGAACTTAGCTGTACTGACTATAAAATAACTGCCTCAGAATAATGGTTATATTCTTTACTTTTCACATATGGTTGCTGTGTGGAATTCATAGTTAAAATACAGAGGACATTTTTGAGCCATTCTGCAGTGTCAAAGTGGAAACTGTCTGACTGAGCCTCACAGCCTCTCCCACTTCTTAGGCTGTCAGAGCTGGAAGAGGCAACTAATACCAACCCCTGCAGGGAGGGACAGCCCTGTGGCCTTGAGTCTTTCCAGAACAACCCCTGAGTTGATTAAAAGTGATGTTGACAGGCTTCAATTCTTCTTGGTTTTATGGATTCTGGCTGCTAAGTAGAGCCTCCAGGACTAGAAACCTACAGAAATAGCATTAAGATTTTTACTAGACTGTGAGACTCTCTAGAAAACAAAACAGAATAATAAGGATAAATTGTAAACTATTACTTAAACTTGAACATGTCTATAAAAATAAGCTACGAATAACAATTTATATACATACAATTAAGACAAAGTTATTACATAAAGATATATGGAAATACCATCCCCCCAAATAAGGGATTTCTGAAAAACTTCTGACAGCCTGAAAGGATACAAATAGAAATTAAGCAAAATTTTGCTTTAATCAAAACTCCCCTTTTTAATTTCAAAGACTGCATATAAAGGTATAATGAACTGTATCTCTTAAGAAAAATTAAGTCATGTATAACCTAGTACATTTAGAACATTAATGTCAATAAAGTTAAAAGAAGTTAGTCTTGGATGAGGGTGAAATCTGCTTCATTTATAGCACAAAACAATAGCGGTGAATATGTGAGGCAGTTCCTGACTCTGAATGACAACTCATCAAATGATCAGTGTTTTATTTAGTTTATTATATTTTAGGATAAAACAAAAGACAATCATGCATGTTTAAAATCAAGATGACAAACTCCCCCTAAAAATTTAAATGTATATGCTTTCAATACCTTTTTGGTTAATTGAAAAATCTGGGAAAACATATTTTATTCACTTTTTAGGGTTCTTAATTTGCGGTCCCTAAATAACCTTCAATAGAGTCCATGAACTCTCTGAACTTATAAATAGAAGTGCGTGCATGTACATTTTTCTAGAGAGAGGGTCGACAGCTTTCATAGGATTCTGAAAGGAATTAATGATCTGAAAAGAGAGTCACTGCCTTGGGTGAAACTTATCTACACAAGGACTGAGGTTGTTTGAGAAAAGAATGACTTATGGAAGTTGTTAAGAAATAAAGGTTAAGTTGGAAAAACTTCCCCTAAAAACAGTAAAACCTGAAACTAGTATGAAGATGTATTAGTCTAAGACTATAATGAAGTCACATGTTTGTATATATTTGTGTCTTTATCTAGGACTTGGCTAAGAAACTAGAACTAAAAGATGGGTAATAATGGAAGGGTGTGTATGTGTGTGAGAATGGTTGTAATGACTTATGTTATACATTAATAGTGCAGGTATCTCTTGTCATGCTACAGCAATTTCTGAACTCATTTAACATTGGTCCAAATATCTATTATCCTTTTTGTGTTTTTATTTTTCTCTCTTTCATCTTTATAAAATGGAGCTGCTTTTTAGAAATACAACTGTAAAATGTATCTAATAAAAAGAGCCTCTAACACCAAGCCACTCAAAACTTAGATCTGTGATGTTAGTGAATAATTCTTTTTCCTAAATATTCAAGTGCACAGTTTCCTGACTTATTTACCAAAAAAATTCAACTAATCTGCTCTTAAGGAAAGCAAACCAGTTTCCATTTATTAAAGGTTTATCTGATATCTATGCCACACAACACTGTATCATTACACTTAGTTTATTTAATGAGAGAGAAATGAATCTAGCAAGTATTGGTATTTCATGTCCAAAGAATCAGGTGCAAGGTAAGGGAGGAAATGAACCTTAAATTTCTAGTCTAATCTCAGTCATTTAAACTATGATTTTTTTATTGTTTTCCAGTTAACTTATAAATATTCTAATTAGGTAAAGATCTATATAGCATTTTTAAAGACACCATAAGAATTATGAAGGAACTTGAATAATTAATAAAGATAAGAAATCCTTGCACGGTTTATGAGAGAAACCTTTCTGACAGCAACATCAAAGGGAAAAGGTGCCCTACAATAATGGGCCCTTTTCTTTTGAGTTGATTATCTAGGCATAAAGGGTTGACAAAGGATTGACCTCTGTCACTGAGCTTGTCAGGAAGGGCCTGGATAAAGAAAATGTTATGTTAATAAATCAGGTGAGTGACGGAGGAATTAACCTCATACATATATTAAACTATGTTTTTGAAACATGTAACACACACACAAATTCTACCCCTCCCTAAATATATAATACAAGCCTCTCACTTTTTAGTTATTTCAGTTCTAATAAGGAAAAACAGGATTTTCCAAACCAATGGACAGAAAAAAATTAGGCTTTCAAAATGTTCCTGCAGAAACTTATTAGGATTCCTGGCAATACTATTGAATTCGGTGAACAGGATAGTGAGAGAGGTTTATGAAGAAACTCTTGCCAACTCATGTTCCAGGGACATTAAAAAAGGAAGAAGACAAATGTACCTGAATGCTTGTCATTACTTAAGAAAGAATAAAAGTTCAAGAGGGTCCACAAGTTAAGATCCTGATGATGAACTTTTGAGAGTGTTTTTATTTAAATTAAATGAGTGGAGGTATTTAAAGAGGTGCTGATGCTATGGTAACCAAAATAAGATTTTTCATTAAGAAAGTCCAATAATGTTACTAAACCTCCTCAACATTAAATATTTTTTATGTCCTCTATTCAGGCTCAGTCTTTTCTCAAAAATCCTTGTTTTTCAAAGCATAAAAATATATGTTATTTACACAGGTAGAAAGGAATTTGAACTCATACCCCTCAACTGGAACAAGAAACAACTCATGGAGCCAAGACACAAATGTGAGGAAAAATCAGAAAACTAAACAAAAAACATAAAACAAATTTTATAGGCCTATAAGAAAATATTAACAAAAAGTGATAATAACAAGAAAGGATGATCTCAAACTGTCCTTTATATTACTACTTTAAAGTTCATAACATTATTCCACTTCTTACATGAAAGCCTAGATGGAATCTAGGATTCAACCCTTAAGTAATATTACTATAAAAACAATGTTTGATGAAAGATCGAACACTTTCCCTCAAAGATCATAAATAAGGCATGGAGGTCTGTTCTCACCATTTCTATTCAACTCTGTGTGTAGGCTTTAGTCAATGTAGTAAGGCAAGAAAAAGCAGTAAAAAGCATCCGGATCAGAAAGAAAGAAGGAAAACTGTCTTTTATAGTAGATGGCATAATCATTTATGCAGAAAATCCTATGAATATGCAAAAAAGGACTAGAATAATTGAGTATAGTAAAACTGCAGGATTTAAAGTAAACACATAAAAATCTTTTTATATACTAGCAATGAACAACCAGAAATTGAAATAAAAAATACTTTTATATCTAGAAAAATATCTCTATGGTCAATGTCAAAGCAATTACTGCCTCTATTTTCTTCCAGGAGTTTTATGGTTTCAGGCCTCACATTTAGGTCTTTAATCCATTTTGAGGTTTTTTTTGTGTGTCGGGTGGAAGAAAGTGGTTCAGTTTCATTATTCCACATGTAGCTGTCCAGTTTTCCCAACACATCTATTGAAGAGACTTGTCTTTTCCCATTGTATATTCTTGTCTCTTCTGTATTAAATTGATCATATAAGCATGGGTTTATTTCCAGGCTCTCTATTCTGTTCCACTGATCTGTGTCTACTTTTGTACCAGTAGTATCCTGTTTTGATTACTACAGCTTTGTAGTATATCTTAAAATCTGGGATTGTGATACTTCCAGCTTTGTTAAATTTCTCTAGATTGTTTTGGCTATTTGGGGTCTTTTGTGATTCCATACAAATTTTAGTAATGTTTTTTCTAGTTCTATAAAAAATTCTGTTGGTATTTTGAGAGGGATTACAGCAAAATAACAAGCTTTGCACACTAAGGAAACCATCAACAAAACAAAAAGGCAACCTTTCACTGTTGGCAAAAATGCAAACTGATACAGTCACTATGGAAAACTGTGGAAGTTCCTCAAAAATTTAAAAGCAGAATTACCATATGATCCAGTAATTTTACTACTGGGTATTTACCCAAAGAAAATAAAAACACTAATTCGAAAAGATATATACATCCCTATGTTTATCACAGCATTATGAAAGCAACCAAGTGCCCATCAACAAATGAATGGATAAAGAAAATGTGGTGTATCACACATACACCACCACACACACACACACACACACACACACACACACACTGAAATATTACTCAGCCATAAAATGAATGAGATCTTGCCACTGCCATCTGCAACAACATGGATAGACCTAGAAGATATTTTGCTAAGTGAAGTAAGTCACAGAAAGACAAATACCAAATGATTTTATTCATATGTGGAATTTAAGAAACAAATGAATAAACAAAGAAAAAAAAAAAAGAGACAAACAAAAACCCAGACTCTTAAATACAGAGAACAAACTGGTGGTTGCCAGAGGCGAAGTGGGGGAATGGGGATGGAAGGAGTGAAATAGATAAAAGGGACTAAGAGTACACTTATTGTGATAAGCACTGAGTAATGTACAGCACAGGTGAATAATTATATTGTACACCTGAAATGAACATACCATTGTATGTTAATAATATTTCAACTAAAAAAAAAAACTTTTTTCCTGCATTAATTGTAAACAAAAATTATGCAAAAAATTCTTTATAAAAATGTTAAAAAAACACTTTTATAACACCACAAATATAAAATATTTGTGGATAAATCTATGAAAAATGAAAAAGTTCAATTTAATAAAACAAAATACTGTTGAGGAATATTAAAGATTTAAATAAATGGAGAAATATGTGGTCTTCACGAATTAAAAGATTCAGTATTGTTAACATATCATTTCACCTCAAATTGATCTATAGATTTAACATGATACAAGTTAAAATTCTAGTGGGCATTTTTAGAGAATTTGGCATTTTAAAATTTGTATGGAAATTAAAGGAACCTAATTAGTCAAACAACTTTGGAAAAGAACAAGGTTGGAGGATTTACCCTACTTGTCTCCATGACTTATTATAGAGATACAATAATAAGATAGTGTGGTATTGGTGGTGGGGTAGACACGAAAATCAATGGAACAGAACAGAGTCCAGAAATAGATTCACACACACATAGTCAATTGATTTTCAACAAAGATGCAAAGACAATTCAGTGGTGGCAAGAATAGTTTTTTAAAAAATGGTTTTGGAATAACTGGATATCCACGTGCCAAAAAGATGGGGGGTTCGACATTCCTCTATACCTTGAACTTTGAATCTTATATTAAAATTAACGCAAATAGATATTACATCTAAATGTAAAATCTAAAACCGTAATGATTCCAGAATACAAAGGAGAAAAATCTTTGTGACTTTGGTTAGGCAAACATTTCTTAGATCAGTACCAAAAGCATGAGCCATGGGGAAAAACTTATAAACATTAACATTAATAACTCTGCTCTTCGAGGAGCCTGTTTAAGAGAATGAAGAGACAAGCCATAGCTGGGGGAAAAGCTGCAAATCTTAAATCTGATAAAGGACTTATATCCAGAAGATATAAGAATGCTCATAACTCAACAGTAAAAAAAGAGAAAAACAACCCAATTTAAAAAATGGCAAGATTTGAACATGCACTTCACTAGAGATGTACAGATGACAAGCACATGAGAAGATGCTCAACATTAGTAGCCATGACAGAAATGCAAAATAAAACTGTAGTGAAATCCCACCCTGTAATCATAAAAATGACTAAAACGGCCATTGCAAGGAAATCTCACACCCTACTGGTGGGGAAACACTTGGGTTATTTCTTAAATATTAAACATACAACCGCCATTTAATCCAGCCATTCTCATCTTAGGTATTTACCCAAGAGAAATGAAAAGTATATATCCACACAGAGACTTGTATACAAATGCTCAGAGCAGCCAAAAAGAAACAACCAAATGTCCATCCACAGGTGAAAGGATAAAGAAACTGTGCTATTACCATACAATGGAATACTACTGTAACAATAAAAAGAATGAGCTATTTGTAAGTGCAACAACATGGATGAATCTCAAAATAATTATGCTGCGTCAAAGAGGCTAGGAGAGGAAAAGGAGGAGAGAGGGACAGGAGAAATAATGTATAATTCCATTTATATAAAATTCTAGAAAATGCAAATTAGTCTATGATGACACAAATCAGATCAGTGGTTGCCTGGAGACTGGAAGGGAAAAAAGAAGGGCAGGAGTGAGGAATTTCAAAGAGGCACAAGGAAACTTTTAGGGGTGATGGATATGTTCCTTATGTTGACTACAGCGATGGTTTCACAAGTGTTAAGAAGTTCAAAATTTATCAAATTACACACTTTAAATACTGCTTTGGCCAAATTTAACTCTACCATGGGCAAGAATATTAAAATAATCAATTCTTTGAAAAACTGAATTACTTCTTCAGCAGAAATATGCAAAAACAGTAATTCACATTCATATTTTTAGTATGTTGATAGTTATTGGCAGGTGCCTGGTGGGTTCTGGACAAGTGAACTACACCTAAGAAAAGTATACTGGAAAACGAACAATCATACCTTGATTTGGGCAAAGGGTCTTTCATAACCTCCAACATAGAGCAGGCCAACGTTCTGAGGAAGTAACCTACAAAAAAAACAAAAACAAAAACAAAAAACCCACATTATTTTGAAAATACTCTTCCCTATATAAGAAGCTTGTATAACCAACAAAATTTGTATAACAGATAAGTAACATGAAAATTTAATATCTTTGCAATTATTCTGGTCTTTTGCACTATGGGATAGTAACTAGCGAAGGACTAATTCTTTTTTTTTTTTTTTTTTTTTTTTTGTTAACTAATTTGGAAACAGATTATCACAGGAGGGTACTTTATTTTTGTTTGTTTATCCAAGTATAATTAACATACAATGTTACATTAGTTTCAGGTATACAATATAACGATTCAACAATAATTCTTGTATTTCAGAAAATAGTGGTAAAGGCTGACAATGGAATAGAACAGTATGACATTTAGTAATTCTTGAAAATTACTATACGATGTCTCTGGAAAAAAGTGAAAATAAGTAAAGTATATAGTTAAAATTCTATAAGGATTCAATTCAAGAAACACTATCTATACCATGTACTACAGGAGATAATACAAACCTAAATAATTCAGTCCCAAAATCTAACAGGAAAACTAGACACATAAATAAATAACCCTTCCAAAAGGTGGTCTCTGATAAGTGCTACATAGATGTATTTGCCACTGCAAAGTAGTGATGTAAGAGGTACTTCCTATGGAGGGAGCTGGAAAAGTTCAAATAGTTGGGACTTAGTTTAGTCTTAAAGGGTAGATAGGGCAAAGGGATGAACTTAAACAAAGCCCTGAAAATGCAGAAGATGTGAGACAAAAAGTGGACAAGTATGGCTACAATGAGGGATAATTTAGTTAAAGATGAAAAGTCAAATGATACTTGGAATAGACCAAGAATGTCAAATGCCATTTCTTTATTTTATAAGCAGTATGGAGTCATATTTTTATAAGATGTAATTAGTTCTTATAAAAAAATAAATGCATATGAAAATAAAAAGCAAACCATATAGAGAGTAAAAAAATAACTAAAGGTTACCTTCCCTGCATCATCCTTTCCTTCCTATTTCTACTTCAAAGAGATCCATCATTCCTGACTGTATTAAACATTGTGAACGAAGAACCACCATCATTAGAACTGTGTTTGGGGAGTGTGCAGTGGCACAGGGTATGAGAAGAGTATAATTAAACATTCTTGTGAGTATCTCCTTTTTCTTTTATCATATCTTTTCTCAATGGACACTGTGAGTAAATGGACACAATTCCAGTTTTAACGTTACTATACATAAAGAATATGAAAAAAAACTCGCCTGTACTCCTTGCTCAAAGCAACTAGGCCAAAATACATCTCCTCAGAGTCTAGGTAATTAAAGTTAATAGCCTTTTAAGGCAGCAGGCAAAACAATTATCGCAAGGATGACTGTATATTCTACTGCATGAATCTGAGAATGAAACACTGAGTAGTATTCTAAAGTGAACAAAAGATTGCAAACTCCAAATTATCAAATGGAAAATTCTCAGTGTACTATATTGGTCTAATCATAAAAAACCAGAACACAAGATTACCATAACCACTTTTTTTTTTCTTTTTTAATTTTAAAGAGAGTGAACCAAGGAGAGGGGCAAAGGGAGACAGAGAGAGGGAGGGGGGAAGGGGGGGGGGGGGAGAGAGAGAGAGAGAGAGAGAGAGAGAGAGAGAGAGAGAGACATTCTCTTAAGCAGGCTCCACGCTCAGTGCAGAGCCCGACATGGGGCTCAATCCCACAATCCTGGGATCATGACCTGAGCTGAAATCAAGAGTTGGAAACTCAGCCAGCTGAGCCACCCAGGCGCCCCTATCATGACCATCCTTTTAAATTTATCATTAGTGACTTCAAAAATCCTACTTAATTCCAAGATATGCATTTCTTCATTTTTTAACTTCTCTGAACATTGGATGCCTCTGATATTCTGTGGTGTCTTATAATCATTGTCACCAGGTGACAGCTGTGAGATGGTTTTGCAGTTACCTTCCATTGACTCAGTCTAGGAAGGCTAAAAAAGGATACTCTCAAAGTACCTAGACTTCATGAAATAAGGTAGATATTTAATCTCCCAGGAATATCCTCTGCTCCTTGACATTCTTTAAAGGCCCAGAAAGCATTACAGGTTACTAAAAGAATGTTACTAGATGATGAACACAATCCTGATTAAACCAAGTTAGCAAAAAGCTACTTAAGTTTAGAATATAAGTGATACTTGTAGTAATTCATTTTAGCAGGTTGTTGAAGGTCATAAACACGACTAAAGGGATTTGTTCACTGAATACAAGTAGAAAGCATCAGAAATGTCTCTGCCATCGATTAACATATAAGGAATTAAATCCCTCACAAATCATTGCCAGTATCACAAATTTAATGTTAGTTATATATAGCAGTGGTAATTTATTTCCTATATAACAAACGTTCACAAAAACCTTAATAAACCCCCTTCAGAAGTAAGAATAGTCACTGTTCATACAAATAGATGCTAGAGAAAGAAGAGAGTAAACGCTGGCTGACATTTAAAAATCAATATGCATCTAATTACTATGTATATGCATTTCAGGAAGCTTGCCAATATACCATTTAGGGTGTCTCCCTTCCTCCAAATTGCCTATCTAACAGCTAGCTACCTTTCCTTAAACAGGAGATTTCTTTAATGGATCAATTATGTAGCATATACATGTTTCACTTTTTAAATACTGTTCTTTTTTCATTCATGTACCTATTATTACTTACCATAGATTATATTACCACCACCAGATGAGTGGGTTTTAATATGTACCATAATCTAAAGGCCTGCTATGTGCAAAACAATGAACACTTTGAGACATTTTAAGATGGGGTATTTCTTTAACCATTTTACCTCTCAGAAAATTATTTTGCCCAATTGTATACATAATTATTGTCAAATAATAGGCACCATTTTTTGGTGATAGAGTACTTGTGTATAATACAGCAATCACACATTTTAAATCCCCAGAGTAAGGCATTAACTCAGCACTCACATGTGCATTCACATTTATATGTTAAAATAGAAACTCTGACTCATTCAGTACCAGAAAATTGCTTTGCCCTTAAGTTATATGAGCATCAACATAACCCTCATACAAATGCTAACAACTCCTAAAATATTTGCTTGTAACTAAATATTTCTATAGTGTGGCTATCAAAGGGGATGTTTTTGGAAAGTAGCAATAAGACAGGGGAAGTGGGGGGCTTGAGGAATGAGATGCACCCATTAGAGTTTTTGAAAAAGTAAACCTAGGCAAGACTAATGTTCATTTTGCTTCAACTTCCCAAATACAAATATTAACAAATACTTGTCCTGGAAAGAAAGATGAGAAGTTATTTCCAGAAAAGTTTCTCACATAAAGGACAAATAAAACTTGTCAGGTAACAGAATGAACATTATCTAAAAGAACCTAATTCACCATAACCTAATGCTATATCTATATCAGATGTAAAAAAAACAAAACAAAACAAACAAACAAAAAAACCTGCTTTAAAAGGAAACTGAGTCTATAATTGCTTCAAATTAAAAGTTAAAAAAGGAATCATTTTAAAATATGTAAGCTAAGTAACTCAAAATTAGCAGTTCTGTCTACAAGCCCTAATTACAATACCCCCTGATATATTTTTCATCTGCAACAAAATATCCTGAAAAAATTTACAGTATCTTTAACACTGATTCATATATCCTACATCTTACAGAAACAGCATCCAATGTATCTACTAGTCGGAAAATAGAGAATGCAAATGCACTTAATATGGTATCAATAGTGGCCTTTTGCATTTGAGAAAATGCATATTACTGAGAAGACCTCAATTATTCTCTAAGGCTCCTCGTAGGATGTAAATAAAAGTAGCATATGTCGTTAGGTCCAAAAAAACTTGGATGAGCCAATGAGTAAGTTTATTATTATCTTTAGAGACTTTTCATAGCCTACACTTTTCTATTCTGGTTTATTTTCTAAACCTTAGTACAGGCTTAACAAATGCTCCAGACTTTTGTTTAAAAAAACAAAAACAAAATAAAACAAAACAAAACAAGAAAACCAACCACCACCACACCACCAGTACCACGTTTATATAAAGAATCTGGGTCGCCGGGGTGGCTCAGTCAGTGGAGTGGGCTGACTCTTAATTTTGGCTCATGTTCATTTTGCTTCAACTTCCCAAATACAAATATTAACAAATACCTGTCCTGGAAAGAAAGATGAGAAGGGTTATGGAATTGAGCCCTGTATCAGGCTCTGTGCCGACAGTGTGAAGCCTGCTTGGGATTCTCTCTCTCTCCCTCTCTCTGCCCGTCCTCCACTTGCACATGCATGCTCTCTCTCTCCCAAAATAAATAAACATTAAAAAAAAAAAAAAAAAAAAGAATCTGCATGTCAACAGAAATAAGTTACCTAAAAATGATGTATGACTAAGTGAAATATACATTAAGTAAAATAAATAAAAGAAATAATAAATAAGACTGGGGAAGGATAAATACTGAAGCAAACAACAGAAAGCTGCATCATTTTGCAAAAGGATATAAGAAGAAATGTTGACCTACCAGTATTCAGAGAATAAATATATTTGTAACTATTTTATTGCCAGAAAAAAGTCAAGGTAAAAAATATTACTGAGGTAAAGCAAGATACCTCAGAATAATAACAGTTCAATTTGTCAAGAAATTTATATGCATTTAATAACCTAGCTACAAAATATGTAAAACAATTAACAGTGTACATGATGAAATTAAAGAAATCCACAATCACAGTCAGACTTTAAACTTTTCTCTCTCAGTAAATGATGGGAAAAAAACAGAGCACAAAAGCAGTAAGAATATAGAATAACTCAAGGCACCTGGGTGGCTCAGTCAGTTGAGTGTCCAACTCTTGATTTCAGCTCAAGTCATGACCTCATGGTTCATGGGACTGAGCCCTGCAATGTGGAGCCTGCATTGGATTCTCTCTCCCTCTCTCTCTGCCCATCCCCCACTCACACTCTCTATCTCACTCTCAAAATAAACAAACATAAAAAAAAAAAACTATTAAAACAATAATATAGAAGAACTCAGCAACACCACTAACAAAAACATATAGGACACCATCCAACAGTTGCATGGATCACATGCATGGATCACAGAATATGCATACACAGAAACTGTATAAAAACTGGCAATATGCTGGACCATAAAGCAAATTTAAAAAAATAACTTCCATTACAGTCTCTAAACACAAGATGTCAGTTTGAAGTCAAGAACATAAAAATAACCAGAAAATCCTCATGTCTAAAATGACAGAAATACATCAATAAATAATCTATAGGGCAGAAAGGAAATTATTAAATATTTTTAACTAGATAACAAAATAAGAATAGATCAAAACTTATGAGAGGGGCGCCTGGTTTGCTCAGTTGGTTAAGCCTCCAATTCTTGATTTCAGCTCAAGTCATGATCTCATGGATCCTCCCACTGGAAACTGCACTGACAACAGGGAACCTGCTTAGGATTCTCTCTCTCTCTCTGCCTCTCTATCCCACTTGCACGCATACATACACTCACTCTTTCTCAAAATAAATAAACATTAAAAAAAAAAAAAACTTGTATAGCTAAATCCAACTTAGACAGAAATTTATAACCCAAATGTATATGCCAAAATTCAACCACCTTAAGAAATTAGAAAAATAGCACTAAATTAAACTTAAGGAAAATAGAAGAAAATAATAAGCAGAAATTCACGAATAGAAAACGTACATTAGACAGGATTAAAAAGATTTAAAGAAACTATTTCTTCTAAAAAAAAAAAAAAAAAAAGGTTGAATTGATAAATCCCTAATGGAACTGACAAATAAAGCACAAATAATCACTATCAATGACAACACAAAGAACACAGCTACGTATACCAAAGAATAATAAGAGGATATTATAAACACTTTTACACCAACAAGTCTGAAAACTGAGGCTAGAAAAACTTTTAGAAAAATACAATGTACTAATAAAACTGACACAAGAAAAAATAGAATATCTTAGTTGTCTTACTGTAAAAATTTTTTAGTGATCTCTACAAAGAAAGCAAAAGATCTAGATGGATTCTTCACCAAATTCTACCAAGTATTTAAGGGAAAATTAATTCTAAGTATACACATTTTTCCAGAAAATAGAAAAAGGAATATATTTTTATTTTACCAAGTCAGCATAACTGGCACTCAGACATGAAAATACAATGTTGATCAAGAGAGAATGAGAAGATAAGCCATAGACTAGGAAAAAAATATTTGCAAGACATATCTGAAAAAGAACTGCTACCTGAAATATTAAAGAGCTCTTAAATCTCAACAATAAGAAAATGAGCAACCTAATTTAAAAAAGGCCAAATACCCAGACACCTTGCTGAAGATATATATGGCGAGTAAGCATACAAAAAGATGCTGAACATCACAAGTTATTAGGGAAATGAAAATTCAAATGAGCTACCACTCTCTACCTATTAGAATGACCAAAATCCAAAATACTGATACTGCCAAATGTTAGTGAGAATGTGGAACAAGAGCTGTCATGTATTGCCGGTGGGAATACAAAACAGTATAGCCACTCTGAAGAACAGTTTGGTAGTTTTCTATAAAACTAAACATATTCTTACCATATGATCCAGCATCATATTCCTTGGTATTTACTCAAATAAGTGAAAAACTTATGTCCACCTAAAAACCTAGCAGCGAGGTGATAATAACAGAAGAAACGATGTGCTAGGAAAGAGAGGATATATGGGAACTTTCTGTATTTTCTGCTCAATTTTTTGTAAACATAAAACAGTTCTAAAATAAAGTTATTTTCTTTAAAAAATGCAATGGTGATAATACAAGAAAGAAAATGTATAGGTCCATTTCTCTCATGAACAAAAATGCAAAAAGCAGGAAGGAAAGCCCCATATTAATGAAGTGGAATAATTTATCATGTTAATGGATAGGAAATCTCAATGTTGAATATACTTAATGCAATGTTAATAATCCTGACAGAATCCTTCTGAGAAACTTGTTAAGGTCATTACAAAATAGACATGGGAAGGCAAAAGAACAAAAATATAAAAGATTCCCCTAAAAAAAAAGAACAGAGTAAGAAGACTGGCTCCAATAACAAAAATGTGGTATTAGCGTAGAGCGGGCAAGTGGACCAGTGGAATATAACAGATTCTGGAAAGAGATCTATACACACAAACACTTGATTTATTAAAGGTGAGACTGCAGGAAGTGGAGAAAAGCCTTATAAGTGTTAGAAGGAAAACAAACCTGGGTAAATTCCCCTTTAATCTTAATATGACAAAAGAAAATATTGGTAAATCATACTATATAAAATTTTTAACCAAGTATCAGGGCAAAACTGGCATAAGTAAAGTCAAAAGATACCCGACAAACTTTGAGAAAACATTTGCAACATACACCACAGGAAAGAAATGAATAATTCTATTATTAAAAACTCTCAAAAACTGAAGGGGAAAAGGGCCAAAAACCTGATGAAAAAAATGAGAAAAATAAATAAAAATACAAACACACACAAAAAGGACATTAAGGATACATAAAAATATACAGGGTGCCTGGGTGGCTCAGTCGGTTGAGCGTCCGACTTCGGCTCAAGTCATGATCTTGTAGTTCACGAGTTCAAGCCCCGTGTTGGCCTCTGTGCTGACAACTCAGAGCCTGGAGCCTGCTTCGGATTCTGTGTCTCCCTCCCTCTCTACCCCTCCCCTGCTTGTGCTCTCTCTTTCTCTCACTCTCAAAAATAAACAAACATTAAAAAAAATATATTAAAATATTCAAACTTACTCATAAGCAGAGAAATACATATTAAAACAGCCCTAAGATACCACTTCTCACCTATCAGATTGCCAAAAATTGAAACATATGGAGAATACATTCTCTTGGATAGGCTGGTAAAAATAAAAGGTCTCATAACCTGTTGCTGAAAAAGCAAACTAAAAAAAAGACTACGGCAATGCTTCTGGAAGGAAACTTGGCGAAATCTAACAAAATCACATATGTACTTAGCTTTTGACTGGGTAATCTCTCTTCTAACAATCTGCCTTGAAGACATGCATCCAAAAATTGAAAAATACAAATATACAAGGCTATTCATTACACACTATTGGTATGCAAAGTATTGGAACAGCCTAAATACACAGCACGGTAGTTATGATAATCCACACAATGGAGTAATATGCAGCTGTAAGAAATAATGAGGAAGATCTTTATTTACTGATAGGGAGCAATTTCTAAGATATACTTACTGTTTAGCAAAAAAAAGAGAAGTACAAAAGGAGAGTATGTTATTCTTAATGTAAGAAAGAAAAAGTATTAGAAAATATTCATGTATCTGTTCATTTGTGCAAAAGGATTTCAGGAAAGCTAAAACAGACACTCAGGAGATTGTTTCCTTTAGGGGACAGGTTATTAGGGTGAATGAAGGGAAATTCCACGAGAATATCTTTTTGTAAATCATGACTATTATAACCATGATAATGTTTCATACAACAAATAAACAAGTAAGTAAACAATCAAAATCAGAATGTTGAGGGAACCCAAAACGGAATAAAAATAACTGTATTACAAATGAAAAACATCTGACATTAAGGGGGATGGGGATGAAAACGGACTTTAACTTCAGAAAACAGTATTTTGACTATATTTCATAGGGTTACAGATTGAAAGAACTGTACACAAATACAGTCCTTGAGCTAGTAAACTTCTTACTCACAAGGGTATGGGTTAGTAATTCTGAAAATGTTGTATGTATAGTAGGATTTAACAAACAAATGTTAAGGATAAGGAGATGCAGCTTTCTCACTGTACAAAGAGTTACATATAAGCAAAGGGGAAAAGCTAGAATTAATACTATGTTGTATTAGAATCAGACGTATTAGCAGGAATTCATAGCTTTTAATATATTCACAGATGGATAAAGAAATAAATATAAACGTGTGTATAGGTACATGTTAGTATATGATACATTCCTAACTCTGCCAACTGAGAGGGCTGTAATGACACTAAGCAGCAATAACTAGACCAAGGATCTAGATTTTTCTATCATTCACCACACACAAACACAAATAAACACTGGGGTCCTTGTAGAAATGGCTGATCCCCGGACTGAGAGAGGGAAAATATAAGAAGATCCTGGAACACCTTATAGAACTAGAAAGTAAAAAGTGCAGAAAAATAATGAGAATGTCAAAAAGACATAGGGGCCCCTGGGTGGCTTAGTCGGTTAAGCGTCAGACTCTTGGTTTCAGCTCAGACCATGATCTGATGGGTTCATGAGTTTCAGCACTGTGTCAGACTCTGTGCTGACAGTGCAGGGCCTGCTTGTGATTATCTCTTCCCCTATCTATCTCTCCCCTGCTCATGCTCTTTCTTTCTCTCAAAATAAATAAACTAAAAAAAAAAAAAAGACACAGAAGCCAAATTGAAGAAGTTCTCAATAACCAAAGTCAAAATAGCAACATAAAATGACAGAGCTGGATTATAACCTACAAACTAAAATATTCTTAAATCCTTACTAATAAAAATAAACATATGAGAAGAGGGGACAGTTCTTCTTTAGAGTAAAATCCCCCATTGATACATTGAAAAAAATGAGGGAAATTGAAATTCACCATTATTTGAAATATGCACATCAAAACTGAAAAACACAACAGTGATGATTGTTGTAGGCCAAAGCCACTGAAAGATATTAGAACTAGAAGATGAAAGTATGATGAGAAATCTGGTATTTGCCTAGTCTCAAAGTTTCTCCCCAGAAAACACTTACTAAATCCAAAGAAAATATAGCAACTTTAGAGAAACCCAACAAAGTAACCAAACCTAACATCACAGTATTAAGATTTATCAACATGTCCCTCCCCACTTCCCTAACATGCTCACTGAGGACACAATATCACTTCCATGGTGTTCCTGCCAAAAAACACAAAAAGGATCAAACTAAGGGACATCCTATAAAATATCAAACCAGTATTGACCAAAAAGTGTCAAGATCATGAAAAACAAAAATGAAGTATTGTCACAGATTTGATTAAGGAGACATGAAAATTAAAAGCAATGTGGAATCCTAGAGGAGAAAAAGTGGGGAAATTGTCAAAATTAGAATAAGTAATTTGGTTAAGTTCATAGTATTGTACCAACATTTATTACCTGATGTTGACAATATGGGAAAACAATGTGAGAGATATACAGGAATATTCTGCACTATTTTTGAACTTTTCTATATGCCTAAAATAATTTTAAAATAAAAAAATTTTTAGGGGCACCTGGGTGGCTCAGTCGGTTAAGCGTCCGACTTCGGCTCAGGTCATAATCTCACGGTCCGTGAGTTCGAGCCCCGCATCGGGCTCTGTGCTGACAGCTCAGAGCCTGGAACCCATTTCAGATTCTGTGTCTCCCTCTCTCTCTGCCCCTCCCCTGTTCATACTCTGTCTCTCTCTGTCTCAAAAATAAATAAAAGTTAAAAAATTTAAAAAAATTTTAATGTTTATTTATTTTGAGAGAGAGAGAGTGTGTAAGCAGGGGAGGGGCAGAGAGAGAGAATCTCAAGCAGGCTCCATGCCACCAGCACAGGGTCCAATGTGGGGCTCAATCTCACAAACCATGAGATCATGACCCATGCTGAAGTCAAGAGTTGGATGCTTAACCAGCTGAGCCCCCAGGTGCTCCTAAAATTAAAAAAAAATATTTTAAAACATGTCATTTGAGACAATATGGATGGACTCAGAGGGTAAGTAAGCCAGACAGAGAAAGACACATACCATATGATTTCAAGTATATGTGGACTCTAAATGGGTGATGGATTTTAAGAAGGGCACTTGTAATACTTTTAATACTGGGTATTATAAGTAAGTGATGAATCACTAAATTCTACTCCTGAAACTAATATTACACTGTATGCTAACTGGAATTTAAATAAAAACTTGAAACAGCAAATAAATAACAAACAAAACAAATGAACAAACAAATAAGAAAACAGATTCTTAAATACGGAAAACAAACTGATGGTTTGCCAGAGGGGAGGCAGGCTGGGCAATGGATAAAATAAATGAAGGAGATGAAGAGGTACAAACTTTCAGTTACAAATAAGCCATGGAGATGAAAAGTACAGCTCAGGTAATATAGTCAATAATACTGCAATAAGTGTTGGTTAATTATACTTATTGTGGTGAGTATTGAGTAATATGTAGAATTGTTGAAACAGTATGTTGTACACCTTATTAACACTGTCCATTATACTTCAAAAGGAAGGGACAGGGAGGGAGGGAGGGAAGGAAGGAAGGAAGGAAGGAAGGAAGGAAGGAAGGAAAGAAGGAAGCCTGCCCTACCCCCATACCATACCCAAAAATTACCTCAAATGGACTGAAGAACTGAACGTTAAGAGCTGAAACCATAAAACATCTACAAGAAAACACTGAAGTAAGCTCCTAGACATCAGTCTTGGCAATGATTTTTTGACACCAAAAGCAAAGACCATAAAAGTAAAAATAAACTAGTGGAACTACATAAACTAAAAAGCTTCTGCATGGCAAAGGAAACTAAACAAAATATAAAGGGAACCTACACAACAGGAGAAAGTATTTGTGAATTATGTATCTGATAAGGGGTTAATAACCAAAATATACAGAGAACTCATACAATTCAACAGTCACACACACACACACACACACACACACACACACACACACACACACTTAAAAAATGGGCAGAGGAACTAAATGACAAAAAATGGCCAACAGGTACAAGAAAAGGTGCTCAACAGCACTAAATTACCAGGGAGATGCAAATCAAAACCAAAATGAGATATCACACTTCACACCTATTACAATGGCTATTATAAAAAATAAATAAATAAAACTAAAACAAGAGATAACAAATGATGGAGAGAAGGCGGAGGAAAGAGAACCCTTATACACTGCTGGTGGAAATTTAAATTAGTACGGCCATTATGGAAAATAGCATGATGGTTCCTCGAAAATATTAAAAACAGAACTACCATGTAATCCAGCAATTCCACTTCTGGGTATATACCTGAAGGAAATGTCTCAAAGCGACACCTGCACCCCCCATAGTTACTGCATCATTATCTTACAACAGCCAAGATATGGGAATGACCTCTGTGTCCACCAGTGGATGAATGGATAAAGAAAATGTGCTATGTATACAAAGTGGAATATTATTCAGCCATTACAAAAAGAAAGAAATCCTGCCAATTGCAACAACATAAACCTGGAGGACATTGTGTTAAATGAAGTAAGTCCTACAGAGAAGACAAATAAATACTAGATGATCCCAAAGTATGCAGAATCTAAAAAAAAAAAAAAAAACCTCCCAGAAACAGAGAACAGATGTGTGGTTACCAGTGCTAGGAGCTGGGGGAAATGGGTGAGGGTAAAGTTACAAACTTCCAGTTACAAGATAAATAAGTTCTGCAGTTTGTGATGTACAGCACGTGGCCAGAATTAATAATACTGTATTGTGTATTTGGAAGTTGCCAAGATATTAGATCTCAAAGTTCTCATCGTGAGAAAAAAATTTTTGTAACTATGTGAGGTGATGCATGTTAACTGAAGTTAACTTAAGAATCATTCACAAGATATACACATACCAAATCATTATGCAGTACACCTTAAAGTAATACAATGTTATACGTTAATAATATCTCAAAACTAGGAGGAGAAATGGCAATTTTTAAAAGACATCATTAAGCTACTGAAAGAAGCTACTGAGTAGAAGAAATTTATAAACATGAATTATATCCTAAGTGGGGCACACGCATATCCTAGGACACAGCCATTCCAAGTTAGGTAGATACCCGTCAGACGTGTGTGTGTGTGTGTGTGTGTGTGTGTGTGTGTGTGTGTGTGTGTCCATCCTAAAGCACACACAAATAATGTTTGACTGTATGGGTAATCACCCCAAATGCCATCTATCCAAATGCCTTTATATAATATGATGTTTTAGACAGTGTGAAATGTGATGTTTTAGAGAGAGAGTGAAAATGAATGAATTGCACACATTATGGATGAATTTCAAAATAATGACACTGAGCAAAAGAAGCCAAACCTAAAAGAACATAAGGTTGCATTTATGTAAGGTTCAGACAGGCAAAACCAAACTATGCTGTTTAGAGATCCAAACCTAAGTTATAAAAGTATAAAAAAGTACAAGGATGTAAGTCTGGATAATGGTTATCTTTGGTGTGAGGGATATGAGAAAGAGCATGCAGGAGGCACCCAGGATTTCAGAAATATTTTCTTCCTTGTCCTGGGTAGTGGTTAAATGGGTTCTGGCTACACAAAATTTCACAAAGCTGTACATTTAATTTGTTTTATGTACTTTTCTGTAATATTACCTTTCATAATATAAGAGGTCTTTATATAAAAAGCACCAAGAAAGAAAACAATATAAGCAATCAGTAAGAGGGTGAGAGTGACTCCTAAATGAGGGGTATAATATTAATTTATAAATTAACATATTTTAATATTCCTGTATAAATAGATGAGTATTTTAAGAGATGAGCTCCTAGGGAATCCAAAAGTCACCCATCTCTTAGTACTCGAGCTACATATTCTATGGCATAAATAGGAAAACAGAACTCACATATCAGGCCATAATGGTATTTTAAGATTGAAAAAAGGAAATATAATTACATTAAAAATATATAGACACATTTTCTACTCCCAGCCAAGACTGAGTCACAAGAACTCCATTAGGCTCTACTCCCACTAAACAACTAAATATACAATGTTACACAACGTTTTTCAGAAACTGGACAAGAGATAGTACAGGTCAGTGGTACCTGAGAGAAGGAAAACAAAGGAAGTGATTCCCACCACTGTCACAGCTCACTACCTGGAGTTTTTGTACCACCATGCAAAAGGGGAGAATCCAGGCCTATAAAACCTAAAATATTTACTATCTGGTCCTTTAGAGAAAAAAATTGTCAACTTCTATCTAAAGAAATGAAAGTAGATGTCCACAAAAAGACTTGTACCCAACTTTCATAGTAGCTTTGTGCCTAACAGCCAAACACTAGAAACATTTCATATGCCCATCAACAGATAAATGGATAAATTGTGATACATCTATGTAATAAAATGCTATTCAGCAATAAAAAGAAATGGTTTATTGATAGGTTTAACAACATGGATGAATTTAATATTGAAAGAAATGAGGGGGAGCACATATTATATGCTCCTATTTATATAAATTCTAGAAAATGAATACTGAACAGCAGACTGGTGGTTGCCAGAGAAGGGAGTGAGAAGAAGGACGAATTAGAAAGGGACAGGAGGAAATCTGGGAGGGTGATGGAAATTTTCATCACTTTATCCTGGGAGTGATTATTTTATGGGTAAAAATCAATCAAATTGCACACTTCAACTGTGTGTAGTTTATTATATATCAATTTACTCCTTGATAAAGTTGTAAAAAAAATGTACAAACTTCACTTTCCAAATTTTGTTAAATATATTTAAAAAAGAAAGTCTACAACTGTTCACAGGCCATATAGCAAACTGAGTCTACAAGTAAGTCTAAACTGATTATTTAGACTCTGATTTTTTCTTTTTTAAGTTTATTTTGAGAGACAGAGACAGTGTGAGTTGGGAAGGGGGAGAGGGAGAGAAAATCCCAAGTAGGCTCTGCACCCTCAGCGCAGGGTCCAATGTGGGGCTTGAACACACAAAAGTATGAGATCATGACCTTAGCCGAAACCAAGAGTAGGACACTTAACTGAGTCACCCGGGCACCCCTCTGATCATTCTAAATGAAGAAATCTGTTATTTGAAGAACTGTTTGTGTAAACATGAAGCAGAATCATATGAAAGTGGATCTTAACAGGGAAACCATTAAATACGTATAGCTCCCTGCCTAGTTTGTTATCTAATGATCCTAAAAATTATTCTATGGCTTACTTATACCTACAAAAGAAGAAATGGGAGAATGACTTATGCAAGAATTAGCCTCAAATTTAAACATCTGAAATCATGTGAATCACCATCATATCCATAAATGTTCATCTCCTTGACAATGACACCATGATGGATGGATGTGTAAAGCACATTTGTTAAAAGGTTAAATGGAATAAAACTTTCATTTCCTGTATTGGCAAACTCTGAATCTTATTTTATTTTTTTCCCTCTATTTTTGTTGTACTAGCTTGCCCTGTATACCTTTGGACAAGAATTTCACAGTGGAGTCCTCATTTTCCCCTGGGAAAATGTAGGAACATTATGGTAAGAAGCCATTTCTGCAGGAAAAGAAGTACAAAAGATGCTCTGGAGAGTAGAAACAGAGAAATTTACGCTGAGTGGATATAATTCATAATTCAATTTTTTCAGTCTAAATTATAGCACCATGTCACATGTTACCAGCTATTTCAATAATAGCTATGATCAATCAAAGAGAAAAATGTTGTTGTTGTTTTTTTAAATCACAGACCCCAGAATGACTGAGATTGTTAGATTCCACACTGAAAAAAGAATTACTGCAAATCTGAATTTCAGCCTCACTGAGCTCTTTACAAAATGCTGACATGTGAACTACAACCAAAAATACAGAGAACTGCCTAAGTATCTCATTGATAGAATACATATTAAATTGGCCTTCTCTCTGCTATTAATTTTAATTTGAATATTCCTTTAGTAAACATTATATACTTTACATATTAAAGTATAGATTACAGTAGGTACTGAATTATTATTTTTTCATTGCTAGGCATGTACTGGCAATCTTTATTTCTTAAGTAATTAATTCATTTATCTTTTTCATGACTCTATAAAAATGAATCAGCCTATTCGGAGTTAGCTCAATAGACGGTTCCTCCTTAATTCATCAGTATGTTCTTTTGTTCAAAGTAACTACTGTAGTCGCTACTGACTGAAGAGCTGGTAAAATAAAATAAAAGAACTTGAACTACCACAATTCATTTTATCCTTTATTGTGATATCTGTTCCAAATGTATTTTTAATTAATGATATGATACTAAAATTCTTTAAAAATTACTTCAAAATTTAAAATGACTGTCTAGAATGTTTAATTGCATGCAATTATTTTGCTTATAAATAACAATATTTATCCTTGATATATGCCTCAATCAACTAACAATTAAAAGTTAAAACGTGTGAGTTAGTTCAACCTCAATAATGTAACAACTATAATCAAGTAATCAAGACAGTTTCAGAATCTCGGGTACTGGGCTGATAAGAGGAAATCATGAAATGTCCCAAAGAAAGACACTTTCACCACATAGTGCCATCAATGTTATAAAGCATGATAATTTTAACAGTTCTTAAAACGATTAATATAAATCAAATGTTACCTAACTAGGACCACATTTTATAAAAGACTTAAAGACCCCCATATCCTGAGGGTTAGGCTAATTAGATTATCCCTGAAAAGTGAATAGAGGTTATCTAATAATCACAATATTTTCCCACTCACTTTTCCCATTCTATTAAGTGATTGATATGAATTCTTGAAATGGGTTATGGTCATTACAACTTTAGAATATGTTCAGCAGGAACATTATGGACAGTCATATAATGTTATCTTTTCCTCAACCTAACCAGGCTTTCAGAATGACTTAAACAAGACATAGTTTAAAAGCCTATTTTTTTATGCGTCAATAGTTATAGCAGTTATTCACAATAGCCGAAAAAGGTAGAAACAATCCATATGCCATAAAAAATTAATAAAGAAAATGTGGTACACACTACAATCTAATTATTATTCAGTCTTTTTAAAAAGAAATGAAATGCTGGGGGTGCCTGGGTGGCTCAGTCGGTTGAGCCTCCAACTTCAGTTCAGGTTCATGATCTCACGGTTTGTGAGTTCAAGCGCCACATCAGGCTCTGTGCTGACAGTTCAGAGACAGGAGCCTGCTTAGGATTCTGTGTCTCCCTCTCTGCCCCTCCCCCACTTGTACTCACTCTCTCTGTCTCTCAAAAATAAACATTAAAAAAAATGGAATGAAATGCTGACATGCTACAACATGGATGAATCCTGATAATATTATGCTGAGTGAAATAAGCTAGCCACAATAGGATAAATGTATGATTCTACTTATATGAAGTGCCTAGCATAGTCAAGTTCATTGAGACAGAAAGTAAAACAGTGGTTAACAGGGACTAAGGTGAAGAAAGAACAGTGTGTTATTATTTAACGAGTACCCAGTTTCTGTTTGGGATAATGAAAAAGTTCTGGAAATGGACATCGGTGATAGGTGCACAACATTGAGAATATACTTAATGTCACTGATTTGTACACTGAAAAATAATCACAACGGTACATTTTATGTTACACATATTTTATCACAATTTTTTCAAAAAAAACTTTTAAGTTTATTTATTTTGAAAGATAGAGAGAGAGTAGGCAGTGGAGGGGCGGAGAGAGAAGGAGTGAGAGAATCCCAAGCAGGCTCTGTGCAATTAGCACAGAGCCTGATGTGGGGCTCGAACTCACAAACTGTGAGATCATGACTTAAGCTGAAACCAAGAGCCAGACGTTTAATCAACTGAACCACCCAGGTGCCCCCATCACAATTTTTAAAAGCCAAAACATATCCATTCCTAAATATAAGTCTATCAATGACTTTAAACACTTTTCTCTTCTTGATTCCCAAAGATTGTTCCAGACCTCCTCCTTTCTTCAAATCTCAAGCCCATCCTTTCATCACCAAAAAACACTTCCATTTCTCACTGAATGGAGAAGATCTAGTCTTGACCTAGAAGTTTATCCATCTTCCATTCATGTGTATTTCTATACATATATTCTTAGCTTCTTGTCTCCATGCTAAAGCTCTCTAGTCCTCCATTTAGTTGGTATCTTCCAAACTTTTAACACTTTCTCAAAGATCTGTAATCTTTTATTTTCTTCCACTCTTAACAAGAAGGGTTATAAGGTCAAAAATGGTAATTCTCAAGTTGAGTCAACTAAAAATCACTACAGAGTGGTAATATTTATGGAAATAACCCACCTAAGAGAGATGACTCATGATGCTATTGAAATGGTGGCTTGAAATCATGGAGTAAGGCCGATTCCTAACTGTAGTGCTTATTAACTACATAGCTTTAGGCAATTCATTTAACTCTTTTTTAGCCTTTTTGTTGGGCAAATGGGTATAGCTTACTTCACAGAGATATTCTGAGGATTAAATGAAATAATATATGTACTCAATGTCTATTAAATCAAAATCAGTTGAATGCATTAAATGACCAAAGTATACTCTCAAGATATATAACATTTTAAAAAGAAGAAAAAATTAATTGCCTTGTGTGAAATATATAAGTTTGTGGTTAATGACAAAGAAAAGAGTTTAAAAATATAAACCTGTCAGAATTCATATGGCACATGCATGTCCACATGTATTAAAAAGAAAAAGAGAGGCAGATGGTCAGAAGGGATAGAGACTGACATAATGCAAAGATAAGTTATCTGGATGCTAGAAAAGTATTTACTAACACGGAAAACCTGACTTTCCAAGTTCTACAGCTTGAATGATATCCTTCAGGGATCACCTAATCCTTTTTCTTTAATTACACAGACACAAGGCAATCTTCTGATGAGTAGTTAAATTTCCTTAATTTCCAGTAGTTAGACTGGAAATGAGATACTGTAAATAGCAGGCCTAAATACGTCTGTACAGTTGACCCTTGCACAACATGGGTCTGAACTGCACGGATCCACTTACATGCTGATTTTTTTTCCAAAAAATACAGTATAGTGCTCTAAGTGTATTTTCTCTTATGATTTTCTTATAACATCTTCTCTGCCTTACCCTTACTACAAGAACGCAGGACATAATACATATAGCATACAAAATACATGTCAATCAACTGTTTATGTTATCAGTAAGGCTTCCAGTCAACAGTAGGCTGTAAGTTTTGGGGAGTCAAAACTTATACAAAGATTCTGACTGCAAGAGGAGTTGGTACCCCAACCCCTGTGTTGTTCAGAGGTCAACTGTGTGTTTGTGTGTGTGTGTGTGTGTGTGTGTGTATACACATACATACGTCATGATACATCATTATAAAATGGTACTAAAAACTACAAAAGCAATGATAATAATAATTATTGTTATTTATTGACAACATCAACATGAAAGACCATGTGCTAACTTAATTTTACATTACAGTGGTCTTCTCCTCCCTAGTATTAATTTTAATTTAGGACTGTCATTTAATCTTGCCAAAGAACCTCAAGAGTTCCATTATTATCCCCATTTAATAGATATGGAAGCTAACAGAAATGACTAATTTGCCTAAGGGCACACAACTTGTAAGAGGTAGAACTGGGAATCAAAATTCTCTTTCCTCTGCCTCTTCTTAATTTTCATGTTGTACAGGTACTGTTTTAATAACTAAGAAGTTTGGTTAAGGATAATTAATTACCCACAACATGATCAACTCCAACAGAAACAGTGTGGGGCTTGCAAAGCTCTATCCAACCTCTTCAGGTGTGTAGAATATCTCTTCAATCAACATGGCCTACTTAAGAAGAGAAGGGGGAGAGGAAAGGCAACAACAAGGGAGGAGAATTAAGTCAAACCTGTATTCATCTTGGCTCTCCCCCATCTTCTTTTTCCCTCTTTATGAAAACTGAATCATTTATTGTATATGCCAGACTTTGGGCCAGCTACCAAAGATACACAGACAGTGCCTGTATATAAGTCCCTCGGGAGCTTACATCCTTAAAGAGGCAACAGATTTGAAGTAGTTAAACTACAAGTAACTAAGACAAACTGGTAAGTCCTATTATAGACCCACATGAAATATGTATTGTGGTAATCTGAATACTAAAGACTTAAATTCTGAAAGTAGAAGGGAGCATGTTAAGTGGACACCCACACACTGGTTTTTAGGGAATTCCTTTTGGATGCACTATAATTTCACACTGGAACCACTAACAGGAGCTTTCATAATTTAAGACTCTCTTATCAAACATCATGAAATGTCATCATATAAAATTTTGGATTAGAATCCCAAGTTTCTAGTACAGTGTACAGTGCCTGATCAATGGTTGCTTGCTAAGAAAAAACAAAAGTAAAAAAAGGGAAGAAAAACAAAACAAACAAAAAACAACACATACCTCCTTGGGGAAGAACTAACCACTGACAATATGCTTGGAAAAAAAATACTTGGAAAATGTAATGCAGATTTTTAAATGAATGGATATAAAGCAAATTTATATGTAGATTAATTTGCTATAAAATATTTTGATATGCAAAACCAAACCTGACAGCTAAAGTTCTAGCATGATCTAAACAAGATAAAGACTACCTGGTCTTAGGGAAATTTAAAGTAGGATTCCTACAAATGAGATGACACATAAGGCATAATAGAAATAATGAGGAACCTTAACAGCTTCCTAAAAATCTTTAATTTAGTTTTAGAAAAATAAACCTGAGGTACTCATGCAAAATTAAAAAATGTTGCTGTGTTACAGCCTTAGCAGACTAAAACATCTGAAACTATCTGTGGCATAATAGCAAACATATATTATTTTGTAAATTCTCTGATTATGGCTAGTAGGGCCCAAGATACTTTATTTCTAAGGTCAAACGTAAATATTTTACTTCATTTCCTAAAGTTGGTTATTATTATCAATTCACAGGTTCAGAGCCTCCTTTCATTTTCTAGCAGGTGATACCAAAAACAGTTTGGGATTTAAAACAACCTCTTTTTAAGACTAGAATTTCTGCTTCAGGTATCTGAATTGATTATATGTGAATTATTGGGATGGGAATGGGAGGAATGAAAATAGAGAAGGAAAAAAACAAAGTCAGGAGAACATAAGGGACACCAAAAATAAAAGAACTTCAGTTTACTAGCCAAGAAGTATTTTTTTTTAATCTGCTAATATTCCTTGACTCAAAAAAAAAAAAAGTACCTTTAATTAAGAAGAGCAAGGCAGCAGCAACAACAGGCAAGAGGCATGAGGCAAATCTTAGAATCAATATGAACACTGAATATGTCATCAATGCATTGAAATGCCCTTTTTAGGGGGAGAGGGTGGGAAAGTAAGCCTGTTCTAGCACTTAAGTGAAATAAACCAATGTGTTGCTTCTGAGATCAGATTAATTTTAGTGGAGGTATCATTACATTGTATCCTACCAAGTACAATGCTTGTAAGAATAACAATCTTTGCTATCAAATGAAACACATAGCTGGGGCACCTGGGTGGCTCAGTTGGTTGTGTCTGACTCTTGATTTCGGCTCAGATCATGATCTCATGATTTGTGAGATCCAGCCCCACATAGGGCTCTGTGCTGACAGCACTGAGGCCTGTTTGGAATTCTCTCTCTCCCTCTCTTTCTGCCCCTCCCTCCCTCCCTCCCTCTCTCTCTCAAAAATAAGTATTTTTTTAAAATAAGAAAAATAAAACACATAGCTAATAAAAACAAAAAGACAATGTGGAATTTTCTAGATATGGATGCAAAGAAATTGTTACTATAAATAAGCAGCAGCACTGGTAGATTTTCTATCAGATATCATATAAGAAACGCACCATAATATGATTCTATAATTTAAATGATTCCAAGCAGAAAATTGGAAGATTTCAACTAGTACTGTTTTTAAATAGAATTCTACTACTATACCTGAAAATGGCAAGTACATTTCAACTATTTTATGAGGTAAAATATAATTTGGTAAGGCAAGTATCAAGGTAGCCTGAAATAAACAATTCCATGTGTATACAAGGCACAACAAAATTAAAATCCAAAAGTGCACAGATACTGAGTGAATTTACCTATTTTATAAGTACTTAAGTTAAATTTCAACAGTCTGTCATTCATTAGAGAGGTACTCAAAAGATTATAAGTACAGTACTGAAGAACTCCTGAGGAGACACAGTAGATTAGAGTCTTTATCTAATATTGCCATAACTAAAATCATCCAAAATACTCTGCTTCATTTTTTTTTCATAGAGTACAAATAATGTTGTTTATAAAGTACCTACCGATGTTGCTTAAAAGTATCAAATTTGCATTTACTAAAAGTTTTTTTGAGTGTTTTGTTTATTTTGTATTTACTGAAAGTTTTAACCATAGTTTAAAAGTCTCACGTGAGGGGGCGCCTGGGTGGCGCAGTCGGTTAAGCGTCCGACTTCAGCCAGGTCACGATCTCGCGGTCCGTGAGTTCGAGCCCCGCGTCAGGCTCTGGGCTGATGGCTCGGAGCCTGGAGCCTGTTTCCGATTCTGTGTCTCCCTCTCTCTCTGCCCCTCCCCCGTTCATGCTCTGTCTCTCTCTGTCCCAAAAATAAATAAAAAACGTTGAAAAAAAAAAATTAAAAAAAAAAAAAAAAAAGTCTCACGTGAGAATGAAACTCAAACTATGTAGCTACTCATAAAATATGAAGAGCACAGTACTTTCAATTATAACCAATCCAGGCTATGAAAAACACATAAAATAACCTCATACATGTAATGCCAGTTTGAAATGAAGAAATTTCATGGATTAAATATATGTTGATACAAATAACTGAACACAAGTATGATGGTTCTGTTTAAGCCACTGATTCTTCATACATCTCTCTCAGGGCAGGGAGAGTTGCAGGTGCTAGGAACATTATGAAAGGAAAGAATCCCTTTATACAAAGACCACTTGTAAGACAGAATTAATATACTAATTTATAATTCCTCATAGGAATATGTAATATTTTAGCTTAACTTTTCTTCTGCTTGTTAATATTGTATAATTCTTCCTTCCATTGTTATTCCCCAAGAGGGTGTTCTGCAGAAATAAATGTGGAAACTGAGCCATCACAATATAACAAAAAGCGGTAAGAATAAAGAAAGAAAATCGATGCTGACTGCATCGTCAAGAAAACACAATGAATTACATTGACAAGAAGTCCTCTTGCAGTAATAAAAGTGCAGAAATACCTTGATGCTTATAATGCCTTGCCTCAGAGAAAGTGACATGTCAGCATTCATATGAGACCATGGCGGTAACAGGTTTATATAGTTACGTGTATAAAAGAGAAGAGCTGAAAAGTTTCAATATAAGACTTTGCTATCAAGATACTTAACATCTAAGAATTTAGATCTTATTTTCTGATTTCCTTATCATCAGCAACTGGAGGAATTGTGCTTCTTTACTGTCTTGTGAATGTGCCACAGTCCCCTCTACCTGAAATATCCTCCCTTCTTCCAGTAGTACCCATTTCTCCAGATATAGCTCTAGTGCCATCTCCTGTGGAAAGCTTGCTTTGACAGACCCACCACCCTCCTAATTTATGACTGTTCTGAATTCCTGTGCAGCATCAACAACCTGTGCCACACAGTTTGATCCTTATTTGTATATTGTCATACACAGTACACCATTGCTTCATGTTTTTTCATTTTGTTTTTCACGTTTTTAAAAAAAGGCAGACTGCCACATGTTTCTGAAGAAAGGCAGAAAACACTTCATTTGGATGTGTCAGAGTCTTGGAAGCTTGACCACTTGAAGTTTCCTAAGTAGAAAAGTAGGGAAAATGAAAAGGCTAACTACCCAATTAATGCTTCAAAATCACCAAATTGTCTGGCGTCCTTAAAGTCAGTGCCTCTATTTCCACCTGGAACTCAAAGGCAAATGCCACACACTAGGCTCAGTAACCTCAAACAGGTGAATTTCATGTTAAAATAAATATGCTTTTTAGCTTCCCTCATATTTAAAGAACATAAGTAAATGACAGGGAATCCATCATTCTCTTCCTTATTAGGGTAAAATAGTCATTAATGAAGAAGGAATGATAATGGCTTTACTGAAAAAAGACTAACTGTCCCTCTCCATTAAGCTCATTGCTTCCCAGCAAAATTCAGAATTTCATCTTAAGATTATCAAACAAAAGATTCCAAGATTAAGAAATTTAGCTAAAGTTTTAATTAGATGGAACAATCCCTTGTTCAAATGCCAGGATAAAAGGGGATAAGGGGTCAAGTATAATTTCAAGATTCCTTTGAGGAGATAATGCATAATTACTTCAATAATGGAAATGTACAGTATATATAATGTGACCTATGATGAATGTAAATTATATATATATATATATATATATAAATTATATATATATATGTGTGTGTGTGTGTATATATATACACCTACAATGCATCTATAATATAAAGTAATAAACCATGTTTACTAGATTAGATATTTAAGAGATCATTTTTTAAGGAAATTTGATTCCAAATTTATCTTTCTCTCTCTGAATCCTCTAAAACTAACAACAGATTTAAGACTAATCTACCAATGACTGGCCCTATAAAAAGACACTTGCTATATCAAGAGATAGGATATTACACAGAAAACAATTCCAAATAATGATTAAACCAATAAAAAAAAATCTAGCTCAAAAGTAATGAGGACATAAATGTTTTCTAAAGATCCTTGAATAAGGCAGAAAGGCTGTGATTGATCCCACACAATGAGGTTGTATTTCTATCATTTCACAATGGTTGTCATTAAGAATAGGTAAGTTAATAGAGGGCTGAGAAGTTGATTTCCCAGCATCTCATAATATCAAGAAACACATTCAACAACAAAGACTTTTTTCCTCATAAAAATTTGCTATTCTGCATTTGCAAACTGTTGGACCCAAGAGAATAAATCTACTCTCCAAGACTCAATTTTCAATTTTACCAGTTACAATCTATCTTAAAGAATAAGCATGGAGATTTCATTTTTTAGTGACTCTTATTCCATGGAAATAAACTTTCCACAGTCAAAAAATTTTAATACATTTAGAAATAAATGATGCCCTATTATAATTTGTGAAAACTAAAAATACAAAAAGTCTAGTAGCACCCTAGGCCTTCACCAGTGATAAAAAATACCAGAGTAGGAATGTAATTTTTAAAGACTTCTTAACTCCTGTGTGCGGAACCAGGGGACACGTGTTTTTCAAACCAATACACCAGCCAAAGTATACAATATCAAACATCTTTCTTTCTTATGTTTAATCTCACAAATGATACGATTATAATCAGTAAGAGAAAGAAAGACTGCTCTCCACAAACAGTATAGGCATTATCTCTACTATTTCTCTTCCCTAATAAAATTTACTAGGTAGAAATCCATTTAGGAAAAGGAGAACACAGTGGTCATATCAACTAGATTGTTCCATCTTAAAAGTTTAAATTATATATTTTTTGTTCTATCAATTTATGACCAATAAAAAACATTTTTAAAACACCAAGGAGTCACAGCTATATAAAGAAAAAAGGGACTTATACCTGACATACAGGACATGTAAGCTGCGATAGATCCATCTTGTATCTGCTATCTTTGTACTTCAAGAAGGTGTTGATTGGCTATGCTAGAAAGGGATAAATCACATTTCAGGGAACAACTATCATTTGGTTTAATCAGAGATAAATCTAAAACAGAGTGACTCCATCAGAGGATTAAGAAAATCACTACTGTGTGCTCTTCATGACTTCTTAGAGCATAAGTCTCAGGGATTTTATTCTTGTGGGCAAGGAAATGGGTAGGAACTGTTTCTCAGAGGATAGGTAAATAGTTCTCTAAAATATGGGAATACAAACTAGGTCAATTCCGAGCTATCACTTTTTCCTAATTTAGAGAAACTTTGATGGCAATACTTTTCTAAATCATGACAAATGCTATTATCTAAAGCACTCATACTCTCTCCAAAATACAAAAGGCCTTCAAAGCCACAGGTACTATGTTTTATGCTGGAACAATAGACTCTACCCTCAAGAACATTATTTTTTAGTGAAAGACACACAAAAATCAAACTCCATAATTCAATGTAATAAGCTGAACACATAGAAGAAGGACCAATGGATTCAGTGCAAAGGGGACCACCATTAAGACTTCATGTGCTTCTGTTTCATTAGAAACAGTTGGGTTTTTTTTTTCAGTAGTACTTTAAAAAAAAAATATTTTAACTTTTATTCATTGCTGAGAGACAGAGCAGAGTGTGAGATGCGGCAGAGAGAGAGAGGGAGACACAGAATCTGAAGCAGGCTCCAGGCTCTGAGTTGTCAGCATACAGCCCGATGGAGGGGCTCAAACCCATGAACCGCAGGATCATGACCTGAGCTGAAGTCACACGCTTAATGGACTGAGCCACCCAGGCACCCCCTCCAGTAGTATAATTTTATTTGATGCCATATCAATACATTTTGTAATTTAGGTTGAAGAACTTAGATTCTCCTAGGCCTGGTAGGAAGTTCCAGTAAAGCCAGGGTCAGGGGAAGGAGAGATGGCCTTTCAGACTTAGAATCCAAGGGCTCTCTTTTCCAGGTCACAGTAACAAACTATTTCTTTCCAATCTCTGTTTTGCATTACTGGGCCCTGGATGGCTTCTGCAGCCAGCATAGTTTGCCCTAGGTACCTGGCTACCTCACTGACCACTGTCCCAAAGGTAATAGCCCTGCTTTCTGGGGTGACACCTGTGAACTTTGGAATGTATGTTTTTGCTCGCAGGCTGAGATCTGCTGCTGTTAGATTCCTCCACAACTCCTGCTTCTCTCTTCTCCCTCCTTGCCCTGGCAGCTAACGCCCAATGTCAGATGTCAGCTTTGGGCATGGAGATTCAACGTCTAGCTTCTAGACTATAGGGCTGGTGGCCGGCCTTTGTGTAGTTCCTTGGTGCTGCTACTTTCTGAAGTGTTACCGCTCTGGCCCCTGGGTTCTTACTCATGGCTCTGCTAGATTACAGCCACTTCCGGCAGCACTTTGGAATTTGAAGATTTTTCTCTGTCTTCTTATTTTAGTAAAAATGGAATTTATGCAGTTTCATTTATTTTCCCTGTTGTTGTATATGTTTTCCAGGAGGAAAAGGGATGGTTTTTAATGCTAATATAAGCTTCAGATTTTGGCAATAACATCAAGTAGGCATATGCCTTCCTCTGAGAAACAAGGAACCTAAAAGGTGACTAAGGCCACAGTTTTCACCTCTTCAAAATGCACCGTATTCAATTATTCATATGCAAGGGTGCCTGGGTGGCTAAGCGTCTGACTTCAGCTCAGGTCATGATCTCACAGTTTGTGAGTTCGAGCCCTACATCAGGCTCTGCGCTGACAGCTCAGAGCCGGGAGCCTGCTTCGGATTCTGTGTCTCCCTCTCTCTCTCAGCCCCTCTCCTGCTTGTGCTTTCTCAAAAATAAACAAACGTTAAAAAAATTTATTTTAAATTATTCATATTCATTTAGTGAGTGAATTGCCAATGTCTATGACTTTTAGAGGAAGGAGGATGAAATCTTAATTAACAAATATTTATCTTAAGAAAAAATCCTATGCTGGGACACTAAACAGCTTTCAATCTAGATTGAGACTGAATGGGAGAAAAATATAAAGAAAGAAAATAAGGTCAAGAGGGACTCCACAACTGAACTGCTTTTGGAACACAAGTTAAGCTGCTGTAGTCATTTAAATACATGTATGTACTGCAATATTTAAGATCATATGGCTAAGTGCTGTCCACAAATACAAGGCACGTAATTTTAAATTTTCTAACAGCACATTAAAAACAATAAAAAGATGAACAAGATGACATTAATTTTAGTCATACAAAATATTATCATTTCAATATGGTAACAAATATCAAAGTTATTAGTGAGATATTTTACTCCTTTTTTTTGTACCAAGTCTGCAAAATCTGGCGTGTGCTCTGTGCTTACACATCTCACTTCAGACTAGCCACATTTCAAGGGCTCAATAGCCCTGTGTGCCTAGTGACTACCATCCTGGTGAGTGCAAATGGAGAATAAGCAAACCATCTGTTCGTTCAGGGATGTAACTCAAACAAAAATTCGCAGAGAACTCTACTGAACAAAGAAGAGAATTCTGCTGCATCTCAAAGTAGAATCTATTATACTCACTGAAGCCAAGAGTGGAAAGTAACCGCTCATAACACTATCTGCCTCTGTGAAGACTAAACAAACTAACATAGACCTGGGCCATGCAGCCAGAACCTATCACTAGACAACTTTCTGGAAGGCTAGCAAATGGAGATAATATGCAGTAAATAATCATCTTGAACCCAGAGGCCATACTCTCTTTGCAGAAAAAGATTCCACCCTAATATCATCTATTTTGTTTAAATCAAACTGGCAAATTTTTCATTTAGATATCTTAAATGTTTATAATCTACAAGATTACCTCACATTATTTAGATTAGCTTACTTTTTAAAATCAAGAGTTCTAACTATATTTCAGTCAGCTTGATATTCCTCTACTACATATTTCTCTCTTTCAGCCTTGTACTGTTACAAAAGTACAAAGTAGGAGTTATTCTAGATGATGTAAATAGCATAATGTTTGTATACAGATGAATGCAATTAAAATTGCTTAGTGATTCTTTGAAACTTTTTGCTTCTTCTGCTATAAACTGAATGTGTCCCACACAAATTCATATGCTGAAACCCTAATCCTCAGAGTGAAGGTATCTGGTGGTGGGACCCTTGAGAGAGGATTAGGGTTAAATTAGGTCATGAAGGTGGGCCCCTCATCATGGGATTAATGCCCTTAAAAAAAGAGGAAGAGACTTGGGATCTCTCTCTTTCTCTCAGCCCACACACATCAAAGAAGGCCATGTGAAGACATAAGCAGGCAAAAGGCCCTTTCTGAGAACCCAACTATGCTGGCACCCTGATCTCCAACTTCCAGGCTTGAGAACTGTGAGAAGTAAATGCTGTTTAAACCATCCAGTCTGTGGTCTTTGTTAGAGCAACCTTAGCTAAAACATGCTCAGTAAGACTAAATATACTTTCAAAAACATAGAGCATGAATTTATTAAGCAATATATAAGTACGCTTCTACTCAACCTGTGTGCAAACTACATCCAGACTTCTAAAACAGCCTAATCTAAAATAACAAGGTTTTATTATATGTATGTATTTAAATGCACTATATTTGGTCTAAAGGTTAAAAACTACTGCCTTCATCCAACAAAAATTCTAAGTATGTCTTAAAAAGAAAAAAAAACATGAGCAATAGATACATGATTTCAAAAATGGGAACAAAATATAAACAAATGGTATTTTCATTGAAATGGATATTACACACCAGATTTTAATTATCATTCATACCATTTCCAAGCATAATATTTAAAACTCTTCTCCTTTTTAAATGCTGCCTTGCAACCACACTAATCTAAACAGTGAAGTATAATCTGTTCAGGACTGGTATGCAGAGGTCTAGAAGGCAAATGATCTCTGAAGAGACATATTTCCATTAAATAGTAAGTCCACAGCATTTTGTACTATCCTATTATATACAAATTTAGGGGACAACAAAATGACATCAGTAAAAGGAAAATTTTATAAAAAAAGGTATATTCTCTCTCTCCTTGAAGGAGTTGAAAGAAACTGGGCATCTTTTTCAATGACATGATACATTTACATCTACAAATGAACCTTTGTTTCCTTCATCATTTCTAACTTTAAATAAACAGAAAACTACCTTATTCTTGAATAATCTCCAAATACAACCTTTAATCTTTCAATATTCAACCTTTTAATATTTCTTATAAATACATCCAAACTACTAATATTTTATCCAAAATGATTCCCCCTAAAGCTTTACATTTGAATTATAGCATTGCCATTTAGAAATTTGCTTTCTAAAAATCATCAAGATTATATTCTATATACTTAGTTATTAATTCTTTGTAATTTGTAATTGTAATTTCTTATAATTGCATCTTTCTAATTATTTAGGACCCCTAGAGACACCTTACCAAAAATAAGGTTTAGTCTGTATCTTGACAATCTATAAACCCAGCACATATGCCCAAACACACATTTATATACCCAAGACAACATATAATGTAGTTAAAGTACAACAGTATTGTGTAACACGCATTACTGGTTTCATATTACTAATAAAAGCTTCTTAATGAACAGACTAATTTTTACATAGTAGTTTACAGACTCTGTTCACACACACTATATCTCATTTAATCTATTTACAATTTTATACAATTATGCTTAATGGGCCTACACTATCAACTTACTTTGGATAACTATTAATTGACAAATCTTAATTTAACAGGTTAACAGGCTTCATGTAGTGTATTCATAGAGAGAATCAACCTTCAGTGCCAAGATGTTTAAATTTAAATTAAGAATTCTCAATAAATACTTCAACATAGTGACCTTCCCTATAAATACCTAAGTATATAAACTATTAAACAGATGAGGGGGGAAAAGAGAAGAGAAGGAAACAAACCACAAGAGGCTCTTAAGGTAGAGAACAAACTGAGGATTGATGGAGGAAGACGAGTGGGGGATGGGTTAGATAAGTGATGGGCATTAAGGAGGACACTTGGGATGAGCACTAGGTGTTGTATGTAAGTGATGAATCACTGAATTCTACTCCTGAAACAAATACTGCACTGTATGTTAACTAAAATTTAAATAAAATTTAAAAAGGCAGATGGAGTATAAGAACCATTCATTAGGTCTCTCACTGATCCATTTATTCAATTTTTTGAGTACCTACTTAGTAGCAAATATGATTCAGGTTGGACTGGCATCTAAGTGACATTTATTAGAATGGAATTTATATTTTAAAATAATTGAGCCATGATCACCTGATTTTTCTTCTTTTTAAGTTTTTATTTAAACTTCAGTTAGTTAACATAGAGTGTAATATTAGTTGCAGGGGTACAATATAGTGGTTCAACACTTCCACATAACACCCACGGCTCATCACAAGTGAGTTCCTTAATTCCCATCACCTATTTGACCCACCTCACCCTCCCCCATCCCTGTCCACCTTCCTCTGGTAACCATCATTTAGTTGAGTCTGTTTCTTGGTTTGCCTCTCTCTTTTCTTCCCTTTGCTTATTTGTCTTGTTTCTTAAATTCCACATATGAGTGAAATCATATACTATTTTTCTTTCTCTGAATGACTTATTTCACCTAGCATCATGCTCTCTCTAGTTCCATCCATGTCACTGTAAATGGCAAGATTTCATTCATTTTTATGGCTGAGTAATATTCCATTGTACATATATATACCACATCTTATTTATCCATTCATTAGCTGATGAACACTTGGGCTGTTTCCATAATTTGGCTATTACAGATAATGATACTATAAACATCAAGGTGCATGTATCCCTTTGAATTAGTATTTTTGGATTCCTTGGGTAAACAGCTAGTAGTGCAATTGTTGAATTATAAGGTAGATCTATTTTTAACTTTTTGAGGACCCTTCATACTGTTCTTCAGAGTGGCTACACCAGTTTGCATTCCCACCAACAGTGCAAGAGGACTTCCTTGCACATCCTTGCCAACGTTTGTTGTTTCCTCTGTTGTTGATTTTAGCCATTCTGACTGACACAAAAATGGACACACAGATCAATGGAACAGAAAGGAAAACCCAGAAATGAACCCACAACTACATCGTCAGTTAATCTCCGACAAAGCAGAAAGGAATATCCAAGGGGAAAAGTCTCTTCAACAAATGGTGTTAGGAAAACCGGACAACAATATACAAAAGAATGAAACAGGAACACTTTCTTATACCCTACACAAAAATAAATTCAAAATAGATTAAAGACCTAAATGTGAGACCTGAAACCATAAAAATCCTAGAGGAGAACACAGGCAGTAAGCTCTTTAACATCGGCCTTCTTTCTAGATATGTCTCCTAGGGCAAGGTAAACAGAACCAAAACTAAACTGCAGGTACTTCAGTAAAATAAAAAGCTTTGCACAGTGAAGGAAATAATCAACAAAACTAAAAGACAACCTATGGGATGGGAGAAGATATTTAAAAATGACATATCTGATAAAGGGCTAGTATCCAAAGTTTTACAAAGAATTTATAAAACTCAATACCCAAAAAACAAATAATGCAATTAAAAAATGGGCAGAAGACATGAATAAACATTTTTCCAAGGAAGCTATACAGATGGCCAACAGACACATGAAAAGATGCTCAATGTCACTCATCATCAGGGGAACAAAATCTTAATAATCTAACCATGGTAAGAAAATGGACTATTAATAGATAATAAAATTAAAAATTAATACATTGACTTGACAGCCCAATGAAAAGCAAGCTGAAATAGAAACAAAATCAACATATCCATATTAAAAAACCAGCTATCAGGAAGGGGTCACTTGTTTATCTTATCTTAGGGGAACTAAATTCAATTCAAAACATGTACTTGAGTATAGGCAAAGTGTAGGCAAAAGTGTAAAATACTTTTATAGGTACTGTGGGGTCAAGTTAACAATTCACTATAAGGCAAAATACAATAAATGTTAACAGCAAAAAAAACCCATGAAACTGCAATTAGTTTGGACTTGGGAAATAAAATTTGTAATAAGTTTCATTATATGCAGCCCTAATCTTGGACAACTGAGATAAGAACTTTAAACTTTATTATCAACTCAAACAGAGCCATTTTAAAGAAAATGCCCACTGTGAAAAACAGAAGCGTTAAATGGAAAAGCAATACGTTATTACCCAGCTTTACCTCACAATGACCAGAATCTTAACAATAGAGTACAAAAGGAGAGTACTAGAAATAGGAGAAAAGTTTCAAAAAATAGCAGAGAAGAAATCTCCACGGGGCTACAATATTAATCACTACATCAGGATTCTACTTCCCAGACAATACTGCAAATATGTTTCCCTGGTCAATGTATTTAGCAGAATAAGAGCTAAATCTAGAACCCAAGACCCTTACTTTTTAATGATAATCACTCTAAAAAGAACATATCTTTATTTTATATAAATATTTCAAAATGAGAAGATAAATATGGAGTAAAATATGATTAAATAAACTAGTTCCCAAATTCCAATTTACTTGATGCAATAGTATTGTTTACCATGATAGTATTGATTTTAAACCTATCATAAATTTTCAGTAAGTTTTATATTGCATACGTGCAATATATAAGGTATAGCTATGCAATATAATTAATGGCAAGTATATGCATTATGTCTGTTATATATACACCATTTTTTCAGTTTTTCCATAAATTGTAAAAATTCAAATAACTATCATAATTATTGATAAGGAGAAAATATTTTTTGAAATTACTGTCTTGTGTGTACAGACATTTTATTATGCTGCATATGAAAAAAGGGATACAATAATGATGAAACATTCTTGATGCATCAGACTGAAAAATTAGATATTTATGGACCATGTCTGAAGCTAAAGTTCTAACTGGATAACTCTTTTTCCCCCCTTGCTCTCATTTTGAAAGATATATAAATTTAATTTGGTTACTGCCATGGTCTACTGGACTGACCACAGACGGCATTAAAAAAAAATTTAGAGTTCCAATCTTGGCCTATTGTTCCAGTTCTAATCTCAATTCACTGAATGCTCTTGGATAAGTCATAAACTAAATGACATTTTTCAATTTCCTCATCTGTAAAATGGAGATAACTATCCTATAAGTCATTATTTAAAACTGAAATTTAAAAAAAAAAAAAAACTTAAAAATCTGAACTGAATACTTGAACATTTGAAAATCACCTGACTCATGGGAACCTTAATCTTTCAAATGGTGTGAAGTAGGCTCCAAATAAATGAGAACTTATAATTTAGAAAAGATGCTTTGACTGGATCACCAGCTCCAGAGGTGATCTATGGTTTTCTAATAAAAGACCAGACTCCTTTACAATCTGCAGCACAAAATTAAAAGAGAATACAAACTGATATATTTGAAAACTACCTTGGTAGAAATGCGGCAGGTGTTTATTTTAGTTACATCTTCCTGTCCCTCCATTCACAAACATCTTGAATGGAGACAAATAGCTTTCCTAAAGAAACATGCACCACTTTTGACTCAATTCAGTAAGTAATTAGTGAGTAGCAACACTGTCAACTGTTCTTAAAAGGTTACATGTAAATTAAATGATATGTTCCTGAGACTTCAGCTTACAGGAAGATGAAGACGACAAACTTTTCCTTATTTCACTCGCTAAGTACAACTAAAACCTAGGGACATGATATGTAACACAAGAGTAAGGAGACTCTAAAAGGTGGAGAGGAGGCACAGTCCAACTAGGGAAGTCAGGACCCTAGGGACAACATGATAATGAATATCCTGAGTTTTCTTTTTGCTTCATATGTTTCAGACAGTACCAGACAAGCCAGCAAGCCAAAAACATCAAAGATAAAACCCCCCAAGGAAAGTCTGCTCTCTTTATCCAGGAAAGGGGCAACCTAGCAAGATGGAAAACTTTCAGATAATTACCACTCTACTCTAGCAAAACATTACAGAAAAAACTGCCCATCCCCAGCCATAACAACAAAGGCTAAGTGGGGAGCCTAGACTTCCAACCTCACCAGACTATAACAAGGAGCTCCAATCCTTTGACAGTGTATGGACAGAGAAAGCTGAGTGGGGAGGCAAGGTGTATGAGACACTCCCTGCCATAAAGTCAGTGAAGACCATGGTGAGAACCTAGACTTCTATTTCCACCCTGCTCTAAAGAGGCACGACTCCATCTGTCACCGGGGTGGTTTAGGAGAATCAGGATTTCACCATCAGACAGTGGTAAAAAAGGTGATTGCCCTTTCAAGATAGTGTCTGTAGAGGCCAAATTGGGATTCTGAATTTATATCCCTGCCCAATGGAAACGAGGGGCAACCTCCATTCTCCCTACAACCCCTGTTCTATAGACCCCAGTGGGAAACCCAGAATTCTACTCCAACTGTCAGTAACTAAGCAGCATTTTCTTTCCCCTGCTAAAGAGTTGTCAGGGTAGACCTGCTAAAACAAGAAGCTTAAATAAGACAAGATGCAGAGTCTGATAACACAATGTCCAATATGTCCAGATTTCAATAAGAAATGGTTATACTGAGAATCAAGACAATCTCAGGCATGAATATGTTTTTGCTTACTTTTATATAATTTATGAATATCACTTAATCATTTTTTAATGTTGACAGAATTTTCTAAAATTAATCACAAAACCACAGATCCAGGAAGCTCTGAGAACACAAAGCAGCATCACTACAAAAACCAAAGACAAAGAGAAAATTGTGAAGGATGTCTGAGGGGGAAAAAAACCCTCACCCTACCTATAAAGAAACAAGAATAAGAATTACATCAGATTTCTTGGCAGAAATCATGCAGGCAACATGAAAGTGTAGAGAAATACAAAGTGTAAAAAGAAGAAAAATCCACCAACCTAGATTTTTTTTACCCAGCAAAATTATCCTTCAAAAGTCAAAGACAAAGATTTTCTCAGACAAAAACTGAAGGAATTTGTTGCCAGAAGACCTGCCCTGCAAGAAGTGTTAAAAAGAAGTTCTTAATAGAAAAAAAAAAAAAAAACATTACATAGGCCAGAAACTCAAATCTACATTAAAAAAGGAAGAATGTCAGAGAAGGAATAAATATTATTTTTCTTATTAATTGACCTAATTAACTGTTAGGTCAAAGTAGTAATAGTATATATGTACTGAGTGATTACTGCAATTGCATAAATGAAATGAATGACAGCACTGTTTTTTAAGGGATGGGTCAGAGAAACTGGGAACAGTCTGTATGGGGGCTGGGGGATGTATAGGGGAATTCTTTGTACTATCTGCTCAATTCTTCTATAAACTTAAGATAATTCTAAAAACTAAAGTCTATAAACAAAACAGTCACACGAAAGCATATGATGGAAATATCAAAAAGTAAGAGAAAAACTATTTGATTTTCACTGTAGCCAAGAGAAATGATACAGCACTTGATTAACTGAGATAATATGTGTAACATGCATGACATAAAAAGGGAAATTTAGCACATTAAACACAACCAGTCTATACATGGTATTATTATTATTAACAAAGTAGTAAGACAAAAAGTAAAGCAAATTATGCAACTGGGAGCTTTTGTTAGGAGTTTTTTAAGTTAGAGGATTCCTCATGTGGGATCAGTAACCAACAATCCACAACTGAAATATTTCTAGCTGGATTTGAGGTGAGCAAGATGGAAAACAAGAGTAAAGTGAGGAAGCAATACAAAGAAACAACAGCTGCATATAACACAAAAATCATTCAAAAATATCATTAAATAAATATCTTTTAACACAGGAAAACACCTTTGGAACAATAAAATAGGAAACAAGTTATTTTTATAAATCCTAAGATACAATAACTTCCCAGTATCTGTCTATATAAACTTCAAAAGTAGAAAACATGAAATTTTGACTACAGCTTCACTGGGTGATATCCCTGTCTTTGTTGAATAAATATTTTAACATTTTCCTATCCATAAGGCACAACATTAGCTCATTAAATTATGGCACAAATAAAGTACAGATGTAGGATCAATAAAGTAGTTGGCAAAAATGACAGCACCAATCTATTAACGGCTGAGGAGGAAGCTAAAATGCATGAGCGGGTTGAAACATGAAAGAAGAGTCATAAGAAAGGGCAAGGTATGAGTTTCACATATTCAAAAATAAGAAGTCTTCACTGATTTCAAAAAAATAATTTGAAAATATGAAGACAAGGTTTGTGTTTGTGTATGAAAATAGAAAGTAATTAAATAAAAGAATTTTTGCTTTTAGAAACTATTTTCTATCAGGTAATGATAGATTTTTTGTAATTGCATCTCATGTAGAACAGATTGAAAAGACTTTAAAATGTTAAAAATGTTTACAATTCTACCAGTTCAAATTTCACACTTTAGAATTAGGATATATTCCCCCCCCATGCAACTGCTGTGTAAAAAATTTTTTTTAAATTATGTCCTACCTAACACATGTTCCATGTATCTAAGCTAACATTGTTTAATTTTATTATAAAACCAAAGTAAGTCCAAAATTTGAATTGCTATATAAAGTTCCTATTAAAATGTATCCTTCAGATATAACATGAAGTAGCAGAAACTTTTTAAAAAGAGTATCAACCAAATATATGAAAAGTACTCAAGTACTTCTCATACCCAAGTAGATGACTTCTCCTAATCTCTTTAGTTGATCATATTTAATTTTTATAAACAAACCATTAAATAACATATAGAACACATATGTACACATTAATACTATCTTAGAAGAATCAATAAAATGAATTCATCAATTACCTCCCAATCTGCCAATAGCTAGATATCATCCTAGTCTTCTTCCAGAAAACCAAATTTATGCTGAACTCCCAATGTTCCTTTTCCAGAAACAAAGATATCACAAAAGAAAATAAAGGAATTCTGAACAGAAAAAGGAGAAAAGGCTGCTTAGGAGAAAAATCAAGAGGGCCACTCTGGAATTTAAAACTGCTCAGAAATAGAAGAGCACAATCAAAGGCAATCAAAAAATGAAACAGAATACTGCTTTACTTTGTCAGCCCCCACTCTCCTCCACATACTGAAGCCCAAAGATGTAACATCATGGTCCAACAACCATTACTCAAGTCGTCAGCAATTATATGGTCAAGAGCATACTTTCAAAAGACCTAACAAAGAGTAATTAGATACAAGAAACTATTAATACTGGTTGTATGGGGGCGCCTAAGTGGCTCAGTCCATTAAGTGTCCAACTCTTGATTTAGGCTCAGGCATGATCTCACGGCGGTCAGATTGAGCCCTGGGATGGCTCGGCATGAAGCATGAAGCCTGCTTGGGATTCTCTCTCTCCTCCTCTTTCTCTGCCCTTCCCCGCACACATGGGTGTGCTCTCTCTCAAAATAAATAAACTTTAAAAAAAAATTAAAGAAAATAGTGGTTCTATGTGAGTAATACAGAGGAAGAACTTTTACTTTTCACGGCTCCAAAGTTTTGTTTTCCCCCCTCATAAGCATCTATTAGTTTTATAATTGAAAATAAACCCAAATAAATAATTATCAGTATAATTTCTTAGCCTTCCAGTTGCTATAAGCAAAATCATGTATTCTCTTCACAGGGATAGAGATCATAAAAATAATCATATAACCTAAAATACTGTAAGAAAGAAGCTAGAATAATCATATGTACTTCATCAACAGATGATATGCCCTTCCATTTATGGCATGATGACAATGCAGCATAAAAACAAGAGGTCCTGCATTCTGTGAAAATACAGGATAAACAGAAAATGTTGGCTCAGACAAGTAAGACGGATACAAAGCCTAAGGCAAAACAAAATAGTGCTTTTAACAACATGTATTAAAGTAGAAAGTTGAGAGTTTACTTTCCAAAAGGGAGGAAGAGTCAATGACACAGAAATCACAGACAACTAAGAGGAAATGATTGTTTAACTGTTTAAAAGTTCATCAATTCTGTTCAAACATATTCTAAACTTACAATGGAAAAGCATTTAAGAATGCTTTAAAACAATCTAAAGCTCCTGACTTTTATGTTGTATCTGTTTTAAAAATTAGTTGAAGGTTAAGCATTAAATATAGGTACATGACAGTTAGCCTATCAGAATACCTCTCTACAGCAGCATCACCATCAAAACTATATGCTTCCTTTATCTTTCCTATTTGTGATCTGGAAGGAAAGGTTTTAAACGCATTGGGGAAAGAAAGCTATCACAAGTTTTTAGTGGAGACATGAGCAGAACAAAGGATGCTCTGACTGTGATGAAGAGTATTATAGTTAAATAAGGATTTCCAGTCTCACCACTTATATTCAACATAGGACTGGAAATCCTAGCCACATCAATCAGAGAAGAAAAAGAAATAAGAGGCATCCATGTTGATAAAGAAAAAGTTAAATTGTCACTATTTGGAGATTACATACTATGCATACAAAATCCTAAAAACTCCACCAAAAACTATTAAAACTAATAAATGGGGGTACCTGGGTGGCTCAGGCAGTTAAGCATCTGGCTTCAGCTCAAGTCATGATCTCTTGGTTCGTGGGTTTGAGCCCCACACCAGGCTCTGTGCTGACAGCTCAGAGCCTGGAGCCTGCTTCAGATTTTGTGTCTCCTTCTCTCTCTACCCCTCTCCTGCTCATGCTCTCTCTCTCTCTCAAAAATAAATAAACATTAAAATTCTTTTAAAAACCAATAAATGAATTCAGTAAAGCTGTAGGATACAAAATTAATATCCAAAACTCAATAGCATTTCTATACACTAATAACAAAGTAGCAGAAAAAAATAAAAAAATAAAAAATTCCATTTACAGTTGCACCAAATAAAAATGAAATACCTCGGAATAAATTCAATAAAACCAAGGAAGTAAAAGACTTCTACTCTGAAAACTATAAAACATTGATAAATTGAAGATGGGGGCATCTGGGTGGCTCAGTTGGTTAAGCATCTGACTCTTGATTTCAGCTCAGGTCATGATCTCACAGTTCATGGAATCAAGCCCTGAGTTGGGCTCTGAAGCTGAAAGCATGGAGCCTGCTTGGGATTCTCTCTCTCTCTCTCTCTCTCTCTCTCTCTCTCATCCCTCCCCCACTCACGCCTTCTTTTTCTCTCAAAATAAATAAACTTAAAAAAAAAGAAATTGAAGATTACACAAACAAATGTAAAAATATTTCATGCTCATGGAACAGAAGAATTAATAGTGTTAAAATCCCCATACTACCCAAAGCAATCTGCAGATTCAATGCAATCCCGACCAAAATACCAACAATGTTTTTCATAGAACTAAAACAAATAATACTAAAATTTGTGTGGAACCACAAAAGACCCTGAATAGCCAAAGCAATCTTGAGAAAGAACAAAGCTAAGGGAATACAATCCCAAATTTCAAGATAAACTACAAAGTTGTAGAAATAAAACAGTATGGTACAGGCGCAAAAACAGACACATAGATCAATGGAAAAGAATAGAAAGCCCAGAAGCAAACCCACACTTATATTAATTAATGTTATTAATTAATGTTATGTTAATTAATCTACAAAAAAGAAGGTAAGAGTATACAATGCAGGAAAGACAGTCTGTTCAATAAATGGTGCTGAGAGGGGCACCGGGGTAGCTCAATCAGTTAAGCATCCAACTCTTTGTTTCAGCTCAGGTCACGATCTCATGCTTTCATGAGCTTGAGCCCCATATCAGGCTCTGTGCTGATGGTGCCAAGCCAGCTTGGGATTCTGTCTCCCTCTCTCTGCCCCTCCCCTACTCGTGCTGTCTCTGTCTCTCTCAAAATAAACATACATACATACACACACACACACACACACACACACACACACACATACATACATACATAAATAAACAGTGCTGGAAAAAACTGGACAGCTACATGCAAAGGAATGAATGTAGACCCCTTTCTAACACCATATTCAAAAATAAACTCAACTTGGATTAAAGATCTAAGGGTGAGACCCCAAACTATAAATATGCTAGAAGATAACACAGGCAATAATTTCTCTGATATCGACTGTAGCAACATTTTTCTAGATATGTTTCCTATGGCAAATTAAACAAATGCAAAAATAAACTATATGCATCAAAATAAAAAGCTTTTTCACAGGAAAGGACACCATCAACAAAACAAAAAGACAACCTGCTGAATGAGAGAAAATACTTGCAAGTGATATACCCATAAGGGGCTAATATCCAAAATATATAAAGAACTTACACAACTCCAAAAAAATCTAATTTAGAAATGAGCAAACAGGGGCACCTAGGTGGCTCAGTCCATTGAGCGTTCGACTTTGCATCAGGTCATGATCTCATGGTTCATGAGTTTGGGCACTGTGACAGGCTCTGTGCAGACAGCTCAGAGCCTGGAGCCTACTTCAGATTCTGGGTCTCCCTCTGTCTCTGCCCTCCCCTGCTCACACTCACTCTCTCTGTCTCTCTCTCAAAAATAAACATTATGTTTTTTTTTTAATGAGCAAATAGGCAGTTAAGTGTCCAACTCTTGATATTAGCTCTCAGGTCATGATCTCATAGTTGTGAGATAGAGTCCCACCCATGTCATGCTCTGCACTGGCAGCATGGAGCCTGCTTGTGATTTTTCTCTCACCCTCTCTCACTGCCCCTCCCCCGCTCATGCTGTCTGTCTCTCTCTCAAAATAAATAAATAAACATTAAAAAAAAATAAGCAGAGAACCTCAATAGACATTTTTCCAAAGAAGACACACAAATGGCCAACAGACACATGAAAAGATGCTTAACATCACTCATCAGGGAAACGCAAATTAGAACCTTACATCTGTCAAAATGGCTAAAATCAAAAACACAAGAAATAATGAGTGTTGGCAAGGATGTGGAGAAAAAGGAAGCCATTTGCACTGATCATGGGAATGTAAATTGGTTCAGCCACTGCGGAAAACAGCATAGAGGTTCCTCAAAATCTAGAAATACCATATGATCCAAAAAATTCCATTACTGGATATTTACCCAAAGAAAATGAAAACATTAATTCAAAAAGATTTACGTACCCCTACGTTTACTGCAGCATTATTTGTACAACAGCAACCTAAGTGTCCATCGATAGACAAAAGGAGAAGGAAGATGTACGTGGGTGTCTGTGTACACACACACACACACACACACACACACACACACAGACACACACACACACACAGAGTGGATTATTTTGTAGCCATAAAAATGTTGCCATCTGCAACAACATGGATGAACTGAGAAAGACAAATACCATATGATTTCACTCAAATGTGGAATTTTAAAAACAAATGAATCAACAAATGACACTGTAATAGCGTTGTATGGTGACATATGATATACACTTGGGGTGAGCATAGCATAACCTATAGAGAAGCTAAATCACTTCGTTGTATACCTGAAAGTAATGTAACGTTGTGTATCAGGTATACTCAAGTTTAAAAACAATTTATTTTATTATTATTTTATTTTAGAGAGAAAGAGAGGGCACATGAATGGGGGGAAGACAAGGGGGTGGGGGAGAGAGGGAAAGGGAGAGAGAGAATGAATGAATGATGAATGATTTTTTTTTTTTAATTTTAATGTTTGTTTATTTTTGAGAGAGAGAGAGAGAGAGAGAGAGACAGAGTGTGAGCAGGGGAGAGGCAGAGAGAGAGGGAGACACAGAATCGGAAGCAGGCTCCAGGCTCTGAGCTGTCAGCACAGAGCCCAACGCGGGGCTCAAACTCACGGACTGTGAGATCATGACCTGAGCCAAAGTCAGACGCTCCACCGACTGAGCCACCCAGGCGCCCCTGAATGTATGAATCTTAAGCAGGCTCCATACTCAGCACAAAGCCCAACACAGGCTTGATCCCAGAATCCTGGGATCGAGACCTAAGTGGAAATCAAAAGTCCAATGCTCAACCAACTGAGCCACCCAAGGCACCACCACTGCAAAAAAAATTTTTTAACAGTACTGTAGTTAAATGAACCAGATCTATTGACAAGGCTGAGAGAAAACTTACCATCAAATAGTTCTTCAAGAATTCCAAGGTAAGATTAGATTGCCAATAGCTAACAACTAAAGTTTGGCAGCATTTACTTAAAATTTATGTGTCAATTTTTCAAACTTTAAAGAGTGGTTACTGAATAGTGATTAGAGATTAATTTTCTAGAGTTACAGTTCTAAAGAAAAATAGATTTTTATCCCTATTCTTCCATTTACATGCCAGGCAAATGGAGAAGCATTACCTTTCATTCGGAGAAAAATACATAGACCACAGAAGCAATGTCTAAGAGGAAATAATCAGGCATTACAGGCTAACCCTTCAATATCCAAGCACATAAAGGTATGCTAAATTTCACAAAGCTGTACCAACAGTTTTAATCTGAAATAGTAATAGAAGAAGATTACTTTAGTCATCTTTTATATAAAAAGTACACAAAAGGGAAGTATAGAATCCTTATTCAAACAAAATATTATTCAGGGAGCAGTCTGAAAATCAGAACTATAATATAGAAAGTTAAGTCTTGGAGTAAGACAAGAATTTGAATACTGAGTCATTTATTTAATAGCCATGTGATTTTAGGCAAGTTACTGAACCACTTTAAATTAGTTTACTTACTTCAAATGAAGATAGCAAAACCTACTTTATAATCTTATTGTGATGAACTGAAAAAATAAATATAAACTGCTTACTAAAAGCCTGGAAATGTATTAACACTTTGTTGGTACCCTTCTCCATTTTCCCCAAAGATCTAAAAATACCTTTTTTAAGCTACATTCTAATACTGAACTTATATTCACATTTGCTACCATAGAATGAATTTCAGTATTAAATAAACTTTATCATCTCCAGAATATATCACTTCAAAGAAGGAAATAAAACAACCAGTGTAAACAACCAGTAACTGCTCTAAAATAGTTGAAAAGAATAGGATCACTATAAATACATAAGATAATAGAGAAAGAGAAAACTGATCACCACATTGGCTCTTTTTCTCAGGATAATCTTACTTCGGTTATTTAACATGAATAGTTTTATGTTATAAAGTGAGGCTGATCCCTCATAAGAAAAAAGGATTTCTGTGTATTGTCAACGTAACATATCAAACAAGGTGAGTAATTTTGGAGAAAATAATTTGAAATCTCAGAGTTGTAATAATCTGTCACCAAAACACAGCAATACTTTGAAAAGGATGGTTTTTTCTATCTACTAAAATAAGATAAATCTAGAGTATTTAGAAAGTTAACAAACAGCTCTCATTTTCTTTAAAAATATGTTTAATAAAATAAGCAGCTAAGGAAATTTATCGAATTATGAATATTTTTCATTGCAAATAAATCAACTTGTTTCTATATGTATATAGTTTTAGTCTACTTAAAGACCAAAACAAAAAAAAGACTTTCTAGAAATAGAAAATTACCATTAGAACACTGCAGTAATAATTGTTGCAAAGCAGGATCCACCAATGGAAGCTAAAACTAATGGGTAAAAAGAAACAAGATATTTGCATAGACTGACTCCATCTTCCCCAAGCATTTATTAACAACAACAAAAACAACAACAAAGCACCTTTACAGAGGAGACACCTAGCAGCCACCACCTTAACCAAGTGTTGAAGGAACAGCACCGGAACTAAGACATAGCTATTTACATCATCTACTACTCTCTGATACGATGTACTGAGAAGGGCACATCACTTGTGTGTTATTCTTAGGAAAAATGCACAACCTCAGTCTAATCAGTTAGGTACTGCACTGTTTCCCCAAGACCACCCTCATGCTCAATCATTCCCTAGAAGGGCTGACAGGACTCAGAACTTGTTACACTCATGGTTATGGCCTATTACAGCAAAAAGAAAAGAATAAAAGTAGCAAAGGGAAAAGGCACATGGGGCCAAGTACAGGGAAAACCAGGCACAAGCTAAGTGAACAGTATATAGGAACTCTGTAATATTTGTATAGGTATTCTGAAAGTCTAAAGTTATTCTAACCAAAAAGTTAGTATTATATAGATTTTGAATTGTTATGGGGTGCCTGAGTGGCTCAAGTCAGTTAAGCATCTGACTCTTGATTTCGGCTCAGGTTATGATCTCACAGTTTGTGGGATCAAGCCCTGCATCAGGCTCATGCTGACAGCACAGAGCCTGCTTAGGATTCTCTCCTCTCCCCCTCCCCAATTCACACATGCATGTTCTCTCTCTCTCTCTCTCTCTCTTACTCTCACTCTCTCTCACTCTCTCAAAATTAGTAAAGTTTAAAAATAAAATAAACATTATTATGGAATTTTCAAACAAATTCAAAAGTAAAAAAAGGAGTACATGACAATGAACATGAAAATGAACTGTCACATAAACCTATTCTACAACAAACATCACCTCATGGTGAATCTTGTTTCATTTATTATCCCCATATCTCATTTATTATCCCCATCACTCATACCTCCATATTATTTTGAAGTAAATCACAGACATGATACCATTTCATATATATATATATATATATATATATATATATATATATATATATATATATTTCAATATGTATTTTTACAAGTCATTTCTAAACACAACTACGATACTCTTGGTTCCATCTAAAAAGACAGTTCTCCATATCATTAAATACCTAGCCTATGTTCAAATTCTTCCTATTGTCTAATGTTTGTTTGTTTGTTTTTTAAGAATATCCTTATATTTCAATGAGTTAATAAATCAGTGACAGCTCTTTTGGTTCTGTCTCCCCTGACTTTGCATTTTATTTTTCAAAGAAACCAAGTCATTTATTGTGTAGAGTATCCTATAGTCTGGATTTTGCTTTCTGTATCACCACAATGTTATTTTACATACTACTTTATTCCACTGTACTTCTTGAAAACAGGTGGTTAAATCTGAAAGAGATTCATGTATGTCTATTTTGGTATAACTACTTCATAGGTATGTATCAGAAGATGTATAATGTCTGGTTACCTCTCTTAATGTGATGTTAATGCCACTGATGATCACTGCTTACATCTAAACTATCCAGTATGGTAGCCACTAGCCAAGTATGACTATTGAGCACATGGAATGGGGCTAACTGAAACAGACATAAGCTGTAAGTATAAAATGCACACCAAATTTTAAAGGCTTAGCACAAAAAAAGGGACTATAAACTATCTCGTTAATATTTTTATATTGATTACATGTTGAAATGGCAATATTTTAGAAATACTGTTATATAAAATATGCTACAGAAATTAAATTCATCTGCTTCCACTTTTTTACTGTAGTGATTAGAAAATTTTTAATTACATGTATACCCACATTATATTTCTTTTGAACAATGAAGACCTAAATACGTTAATGTTTCACAAAATGATAATAGTCTATCATTCCTTCTTCATTACTTGGCTGAAAAAACTTTGATAAAGAAAAACCCAGCCTTACTGACTATTTGCTTACCTGAGGTAAATTTTATATAGTAAAGTCAGAAGAAAAGACTTGATTCTTTCCCTTAACAGCTTTCAAAACAATGACTTGGTTTCCTTATATCCTCTAAATATAACAGTGCCAGTTATCAACTGTAATTGATTTACTACTTCTTAGCTCTAAATCTACTTTTCTTGCTTTGCTTTCGGATTCCGGATCGGGACCCTATAACACTTCTCTCTGGCCAGCTGGTACAATGCGAGGCTTTATCAATATAGAACAGTGAAGGGACACTACAAGGTCATTGCATACATTCTGGTATGCTTTTCTTCATTGATGCAACTGTCAGTTGAATATTGTGTGGGAGGCCAAGTGGCCCTCACCTCAGAGGCCTGAGCAAACCAGCTCTGGCTTACTGACATTCTCTGGCAAATTTCTTCATCACCAGAGTAGCTTTCGGCAGAGACTGGCTCTGGTTTGCCACCATTCTACCGCAAACTTTTCACCACCTGCCTGCTTCCTGCAGTCTACTGGGGGCCTGCTGCTGTCCTCTCACCCATTTTCAGATCTAAGTCATTCCTCAAATCCATAGGCCCTTGATGAAAGGGAAGCTAGGTACTTCTAAGGAAAGACCTTGTAGTATTGCTGCAACTATAAATTTTCTACCAAATCATCCCCAGAGGCGCCTGTTCCTTTTTAATAGGGTAACCGTGCCATGGAGAAAAATAAATATACAGCCCTTTCAGAGCTTACTATACACTAACTCCAGGGGAATGAATGCTAATTCTTGGGGACATAAAGCACCACTATGGCCCATGAGTCAAAGTCAGGACTTAAAGAGGCCAAGTGATAGGTGAAGTCTTAGCACAAGTTTGATTCACAGTGCACCGTTAGTCCACACACTCACCCTGTAGTTAATTCTCCACTGGTGAATGCATACCTGGAATCATTAAACATACCTGGCATCTGGAAGAACCTCTACAGCCACTCTCTTACCCATGTGCTAAGGGTCATTATAGTAAAAAAGGATAGGAAGAAGCTCCTGGAACTTCTCTGTATAACAAGATATTAACAGCAGAAGCAATATTGTATCCTTGGGGGTACTGCAGAGATTATTGTTACAATCAAAATTAGAAAGAAGCAACAAGAGTGATACCTATCACATTCCCATTTAATTCACCAGTTTGGCCTGTGCAGATGTCAGGTGGATCTTGGAGAGTGACTAGACTACTGTAAGCTTAATCAGGTGGTGCTTCCAATTGCAGCTACTGTTCTAGATTATTACTAGAGCAAACTGACACAACCTCTGGTATCTGTTACGTAACCACTGACAAGGCTAATGTCTTTTTCTCAATACCAATCTGTAAGGAACTATAAAAGCAGTTTGTTTTACCTATGAGGGTCAACAGTATACCTTCACAATGTCTATTCTCCTACTCTCTACCATAATATAGTATAGAGAGATTCCCAGTGATATTTTACCAGGGTGTTCCTCATGATTTTTGCTTGCTCTTTAACCTTCCAAATAAACTATATAATCAACTTGTGCCACCCCAGGAAAAATAATTAATGGCATTTTTATTGAAATTTGGTTAGATATATAAACTAGCTCAAGAAGAATTAAATCTTTGTGCTGAGTTTTTCTATCCAAGAACATGGTATGTCTTTCCAAATGTTTATTTGGGGGACTTTCAAAGATGTTTTATAGTTTTCCTCATATATATTTTGCACATTTTTTTTATCCACTTACCCTGAGGCATTTTCTCTTTTGCTACTGTAAATATACTCTTCCAACATATAGTTGGATATACTCTTCCAACATATATCCTAATTGGTTTTTGATTTTGCATATATACAAGGCTATTGAATTTTACAAAAATGTTTCACTGTATCAATGTTTCTATACATTCCTGTGGAATATACTTATCTAAAAACAAACAGTTTTACTCCTTTCTTTTCCAATTTCTATGCCTCTGATTGTTTGTCTTGCCAAACTGATTGGCTAATACCTACAATATAATATTACATAATAGAGTAGATATTGACCATTTTATTACTCCTGAATGTAACAGAAAGACTTCTAGTGAATCTGACTTCTAGGGAAGTTAGTGATTTTTGGTGAGATATATAAAATCATGTTATGGAAGGAGGCACCCATTAATTCTTATTTTACCAGGTGGTTTTTAAATGAATGTGTAATAAGTAGTGTGAATTATCAAGATAATTGTATGATTTTTTTATCTGTATCTCTAATGAATTTTACTACACTTGATTTTAGCCAAAAGGCTGAGAAGCGATTTTAATGAATTTTACTAATGGATTTTATTGACATGCCCTTGTATTTCTAGAATATAGCCCACTTGGACCATGACATATTGTATTATTTTTTTAATGTGATATCTGTTTCTTCATGAAATAAGTATTTATTTTTTTTTCTTTTTATTTCAGTGCGTACTGAAGTTGTGTTTTTAAAAATTATTTTTTTTCACTGTGTATATAGGCCTGGCTCTGTAAAGTCTGGGTCAATAAGCAAAGAAGTAATTACCACACAGTGTGATAAATACTATACACACAGAGAGGCCTAGCCCAGATGGGAAAAAAAGGGTTAAGGATGGTTTTCTGGAGGAGATTCTTGAGTGTAGACGTGGTAGTAGTAAGTAATAGTAGACAGCAATAGTAAGATATACTAGAGTAGATAGTAGTAGTAAAATGTAAGATATGAGTAAGAAAAAGGGACCAAATCAGGAAGCTTCCACTCTTCACCATACTGAGAAGTTTGGACTTTATAATGCAGTTAAAGGGCTATGGATAGATGGAGAAGTGATAAAATTTAATATCTGGGTTGCTTTCTTTATACGTAGATTACTGCAGTTAGCCTTCTAGCTGGTCTCCTTGCTTCCACCCTTCATTCCTGCCCCCAGTCTATTCTCAATGCAACAGCTAGAGTGATTCTTAAAAAAATAAAATAAAATTTTAAAAAGTCTAGTTGTGTCACTTCTCAAAACCATACGATGCCTCCTCATTCACTCAGAGTAAAAGTCAAAGTCCTTAAAATGGCCCAAATAACTGCTCTGTGATCCCTCTGTTCTTCCTTTGCTTACTGTACTCCAGCCAGTTTCTGAAATGCACCAAGCACATCACTTCTGCATTAGGACCTCTGCATTGGCTGTCCACTCTCTATATTTTCCCTCTTCCCCCATTATCCGCATGGCTAAATTCCTTTGTCTTTCACATCTTGGCTCAAAAGTCATATTCGCAGTAGAAATATATTTAAAGTTGCACCTTCCCCACAAAACATTCCTGATCCCTCTTACCTTATTCTACTTTTTCTATGTAGTCCTTTATAATAGCCTATAAAATTTCCTTATATTTTAATTCAAATTATCTCTCTTTACTAATGTACCTATAAGAATTCTTTTTAGTTATAATCAATCTATTACTTTATCTTAAAATACCACTTGATATTCCATTTTTCCTCTTTAATGTTATCTCATTCAAACAATAATGTAAACTTATATCCATGAAGATGTGCTACAGAGTGGTGGTTTCAAATAAATTTTTAGTATTGAATTTCTTTCTTTTCTTTTTACATTTTGACCTCCTTCACCCATTTTTCCTACCACTTGGCTCTGACAACCATCAATCTGTTCTCTGTACCTAAGAGTTTGTTTGTTTTTAGATTTCACATATAAGAGAGATCATACAGTGTTTGTCCTTCTCTGACTTATTTCACTTAGCATTTTCTTTACCCATTCATCCACTGACAGGCACTTAGGATGCTTATATGTCTTGGCTATTGTATATAATGCTGCAATGAACATGAGGGTGCAGATATCTTCTCAAGTTAGTGTTTTCATTTCCTTTGGATAAATATTCACAAGTAGAATTTATGGATCATATGGTGATTCTATTTTTAATGTTTGTTTTTTTTTTTAGTGTTTATTTATTTTTGAGGCAGAGAGAGACAGAGCATGAATGGGGGAGGGTCAGAGAGAGAGGGAGACACAGAATCCGAAACAGGCTCCAGGCTCTGAACTGTTAGCACAGAGCCCGACGCGGGGCTCGAACTCACGGACCGCGAGATCGTGACGTGAGCTGAAGTCAGCCGCTTAACCGACTGAGCTACCCAGGCGCCCCTATTTTTAATGTTTTAAGGAAGCCCCATATTGTTTTCCATAGCATCTATACCAACATACATTCTTACCAACAGTACACAAGGGTCCCTGTTCTCCACATCCTCAGCAATACTTGTTATTTCTTGTCATTTTGATAAAAGCCATTCTCACAGGTGTGAGGTGATATCTCATTGTAGTTTGGTTTGCATTTACCTGATGATTAATGATGTTGAGCATCTTTTAATGTACCTGTTGGCCATCTATAGATCTTCTCTGGAAAATATTTATTCAGATCTGCCCATTTTTTAACCAGCTTTTTTTGTTATTGAGTGGTATGAGTTCTTTATAGATTTTGGTATTAGCTTTTATATACAATTTGCATATTTCTAACCACAAAGCCAAAACCTATAATAGTACATACACAAAAGATAAACAAAAAGGAATATAAGCATGCCATTAAAGAAAGCCATTAAACAATAAAGGAAAAGAACAAGAAAGAAAAATAAAGAGGAACAACAATAACAAAACAGCCAGAAAACAATTAACAAAATGGCAATAAGTACATACCTACCAAAGAATACTTTAAAAATTTTTTAATGTTTTTTTTAATATATTTTTTTTAATGTTTATTTATTTTTGACAGAAAGAGACAGAGCATGAGCAGGGGAGGGGCAGAGACAGAGAGAGACACACAGAATCTGAAACAGGCTCCAGGCTCTGAGTTGTCAGCACAGAACCCGACATAGGGCTCGAACTCGGGAATGGTAAAGATCATGACCTGAGCCAAAGTCAGGTGAGATCATGACCTAAGCCGAAGTCAACACTTAACCGACTGAGCCAAAGTCAACGCTTAATCGACTGAGCCACCCAGGTGCCCCTCAATAATTACTTTAAATGTAAATGAACTGAATTCTATCAAAAGACCTAAAAAGGTTGAATGGATTAATAAACAAACAGGAACTCTCTATATGCTGCCTATAACAGACTCCACTTCAGAGGCAGGAACACACACAGAGGGAGAGTGATGGATGGAAAAAGATATTCCACACAAATATAAGTCAAAAGAAAGCTCGACTAACTATATTCATATTAGAAAAAATAGACTATAAAACAAGATGTAGAGGAAGAGACAAGGATGGGCATTACATTACGATAAAGGGTCAATCCAACAAGAGCATATAACATTTATAAATATTTATGTAACCGACACAGAAGAACCTAAATATACAAAGCAAATATTAACAGACCTAAAGGGAGAAACAGCAATACAGTAATAGTAGGGGACTTCAATGCTCCACTTACATAAACAGATCATCCAGAGAGAAAATCAATAAGGAAACACCAGTCTTAAATGACACATTAGACAATATGGACTTAATAGATATATATAGAACCTCCCATCTTAAAAGCAACAGAATACACATTCTTCTCAAGTGCACATGGAATATTTTTCCAGGATAGATCACCTGTCAGGCCACAAAGCAGCCTTAATAAATTTAAGAGGACTGAAATCATATCAAGCATCTTTTCCAACCACAATGGTATAAAACTAAAAATTAACTACACAAAGAAAACTGGAAAATTTACAAATATGTGGATATTACACAACATGATACTGAACAACCAATGGGCCAAAGAAGAAATTAAAGGAGAAATAAAATATGCCTTAAAACAAATGAAAATGGAACTATACCAAAATTTGTAGGAAGCAGCAAAAGCAGTTCTAAGAGGGTAGTTGGTAGTAACAAATGCCTACCTCAAGAAAGAAGAAAATCTCAAATAAACAATCCAACTTTATACCTCAAAGAAACAGAAAAAGAAGAACAAACAAAACTCAAAGTTAGTAGAAGGAAGGAAATAAGGATTAGAGTACAAATAAATGAAAGAGAGGCTAAAAAGACAATAGAGAAGATCAATGTTAACTAAGAGCTGGTTCTTTGAACAAATACACAAAATTGACAAGCCTTTTGCTAGACTCACCAAGAAAAAAAGAAGACTCAAATAAATGAAATCAGAAATGAAAGATGTTAAATTGATGCCACAGAAATAAAAGAATCAAAAGAGACTACTATGATCAATTATATGCCAACAAATTGAACCTAGAAGAAATGGATAAATTCCTAGAAACATACAATCTATGATTATGATGAAATAGAAAGTCTCAACAAACTGATTACTAGTAAGAAAACTGAATCAATAATCAAAATCTCACAACAAATAAGAGCCCAGGCATCACTAGTGAATTCTACCAAACACTCAAAACAGGATTAATATCAAGCTTTCTCAAACTCTTCCAAAAAATAGAAAAGGAGAGAACTGTCCCAATCTATGAGGCCAGTATTATCCTGACATCAAAACCTAAAAAGAATGCCACAAAAAAAGAAAATTACAAGCCACTATCCCTGATGAGCATAGACAAAAAAATTCTCAACAAAATATTAGCAAACCAAGTTCAATAAAACATTAAAAGATTATATACAATGATCACATGGGAATTACTCCGGGGATGCAAGGATGGTTTGACTTTCACCAATCAATGTGATATACCACATTAACAACATAAAGGATACAAATCACATGATCATCTCAATAAATGCGGAAAAAGCATCTAATAAAAACTCTTTACGATAAAAACTCTTAACAAAGCAGGTATAGAAGATAGATACCTCAACACAATAAAGGCTATATATGACAAGCCCATAGCTAACATCATAGTCAACAGTGAAAAGCTGAAAGCATTTTCTCTAATCTCAGTAACAAGACAAAGATGTCCATTCTCACCACTTTATGTAACATAATGTTGGAATTCCTAGCCAGAGCAATTAGGCAATAAATAAATACTTTAATGCTGGTGTCTATGTCATAATTAAATTGAAATAAATTTTGCTTCAATAGTATATTATATATGCATTGTTTTGGAAAAATAAACCTTGATTTTGAAATTACATATTAAAACTTTAATGCTACTTCCCATGAAAGCAGAGATTCTCTTTTCCTTTTTTTTTTTTTTTTTTTTTTTTGTCCTAAAATATAAAACTGTATCTGGGCATATTAAATATTTAACAAATGCTCACTGAATGAAGAAAACAAGAACAGAAAACAAAATATCAGCAGTTATTGAGTACAAACTCTATACAAGGCAATATGCCCTTTACATATATTATTTTAATGAATGAATGAATGAATAACTGAATGAAGGATAGGAAGATAAAGGATAGATTTTAAATATTATTAATGACAACCATAGAGAAAACAAATAAAAGTTCACTCTCCATGGACCTGTTAATAATTCTATTTGCTATGCTACTTGTTAATTCTAAGACCATTTGCCTTCATATTTATCCTATAGGTGAATTACATATTTGGATGCATACTGGAATATTTAATCCCAAGAACTGCTAATGGATAAAACTATTAAAAGGTTAAATGGCTAACATAAGTTAGTACTTAAGTTACATGAAATTTATTATCGAAGAGCAAATATTTTGGAGTATGCCTGTTTTTTTAAGTTTACATCACATGGAAACTATAATCTCCCAGAGACTTAATATCAGACAGACTGTACTAATGACATGATCTCATATGTAATCCTTGTGTTTTTATTTAATTTCATAAACTGTGCATATCAGGAGGAATACAAGTTATCTCACCAACATACTTACTTAGTGAGTAAGCAATGGGTTTGACTGAAATTTAAAAATACTATTACTTCTACCTTTCTAACTGTTTAACACTCCAGGAAAGATTCTGTATCTCCAATTTTTTGTGAACAATACTGAGTACATACTCACGTATAATTAAACACACAATGTTTTTTAAATTATAATGCTCCTCATGACAGAATTACAAAATCTAATAACATTATAAAAATCAAGTTTATGAAGCATATTACACAAAAAGTCCCTCATTCAACACCAAAGGTTTTAACAATTTAATCATAAAAAGGCTCATTAATTTCCACAACTGAGGCAAAAAATTCCTTAGTAGTGAAACACCTTAATCAGGATACATCAATCAAAAAAAAAACCAAAAAACAAAAAACAAAAAACAAAAAAAACATCAATCAAGAAAGCTAGCATGTCCTTACAAACTCTTGGTCAGAGAGTCATATTAAGACAATATCAACCTTAAGGTGGATATCAAATTATACATAGCTATGTAAGTGTCATACCACCTGACATACAATACATATATCTGTTTACTTTGTCTTCTTCCACTGGGACGTAAAATCTATGATGGTAGGGACTTTCTCTTTACTATTCAGTGCTAGACAGCCCTGCCCCTAAAACAGCATTTAGTATGTGGTAATGACTCAAAAACAAAAACAAAAACAAAAACAAAAACAATAAACAAAAAAAAAAAAAACTTTTTAATTGAATGAATGAAAGTGTATAACTTTTCATATGGCTATGATAAATAAACCAGACAGATCTTTCATTCTGTCTTCTTGAACACATTTTATCAATAAAACCTTAAAATTTTTCTTGAATATACCATGTTGTATCAAATCTAAGAGGCTACTGATATAAAGAGCCACAATTAACTTACTTACCACTAAGAAATAAAGAGCCACCACGTGACAAAGGCAGTGGATGCTATGGTTGGCTACCAGATCTCTCCTCTCCAGAAACGAGGCACTCATCTTCCCAGGTATCAGGAGTACTGGATATTGACAGCTCCCACTTGAGTAACTCTCTGGGAATTGCCCACAGCTGAAGGGAGCCCCTTCACCCAAGGTTGGGACTTCCTACTGTTACTGGCATCTAATGATGTGGAAGTGCAAAGGGCCAGCCCCTGTATCTCAGTTAGGGACAATTTTGAGGGACAATCTCAGTTCCAGAGCTTCCCACATGTCACCTGAGGCTTCTGCTGCAAGTGCACCACAATTCAACTTTTCTCCAAACCAGCCCTACTTCTGTCATTCTCTTACAGATGATGTTCCCGAGGAAATTCTCCAATAAACACATGCATGCAAATTTCTGCTTCAGAATTTATTTCCTAGAGAAATCAACTTAAGACAGACACCACTGACTGAAAGTCCATCCTGATTTTAGAGATGTTAAAATGTAGGGTGGGGGAAATGTGCACCTTAAAATTGTTAAAAGACTGTAAATGGAATTAAAGGATCACAGAGAAGTTTTTAAAATTTAATAAAGCACCATGACCTACCACTACTAGTGCCTTATGTGAGGAAAGAGTTGACTTTCTCATCTGGGTCAAAGCAGAGTAAAGACATCAGGCTAGAAAGCAGAAGTCCAGAAACAGATCACCATAAGAAGGTGAACAAACTGTCCTAATATCTGTTGGTATCTGGGGCTCTGAACTTCAACAAGGCTCATAACTGAGTGGGGGTTGGAGGGAAAAGGGTGGCAGGCGGTGAAAGTCAAACCAATTTCATCTAAAATTCAAAAGTCAGGAGGTCCTCGCTGACATCTAAATTACAACAAAAAGACCTACTGAAAAATCTTCCCCCAAAAAACACAGTAAATAAATAAAGCAAAGACCTGGAGTGAACACTGGGTCAAACCTTACCAACACAATCACTGAGTAAACTAATAGACCTACTCAATCACTCTCAAGTTCAATTCTCCTTATACAATAATGAAATATAAAATAATACTAATACAAGCTTATTCAACAAGTCAAAGGGAGTCCCGGTGTTGGTGCATATGAAATACTAATGGAAATCTTATTAATTGGAAACTAATATGTGCTACCCAGGTAATTTCCATACTAAACTGTATAGGTTAAATAAAAGGAGACTGAGCTATGAGTAAAAATTATAGAATGTCATTTATAAAGAACTATGAGAGCTCCACTTTTAGAATGACAAGCAAGCCACTGATTTATCTAAGTAACTGAAGTACGGTTAGTTGTTAATAGGGCTAATATTTATCCCTATGCTTCACTGGGCAGTGAGGTTCAAAAAATTTCATTTTCAGGGCTTCCAATGAGCAGAAATATATAATGTATGAAAACATTCTGTTATGTATAACATAGGATATACATGAAAAATAAACTTTTAAAAAACATGGCACACTTTAAAGAACTTCTGAAGAGCAACTTATGTAAGTAGCCACTGAAATTTTGGCAGACATAATTACAGGAAATTTTGCCAGAACATGTCTAATGCAATTATTTCAAAAATACTTCCAGCACTTTTTGTAAGCATAAGGATTCCAAGTCTGAGGTACCTTCAAAATGACACCTTTGGTGTTTCACTGAATTATGACAATGTTCTAGGGCATTAGAGAGGGAGGAAAAAAAAAAAAAGCCCTTGATCAACAACAGTTGTATCTGTGTATGTCTCCAAAATGCTAAAAAGTCTAATCTAATTTCATTTCTGAAGCATGACAAAATTCTAAAATGAAAGCTGGTAATATTCAAGTGTAGTATCTTTTATACTCAAATATAAATTATTCGATACTAATTTATCCAACAAAAATGTATTGGTCATCTATTCTGTGAGAGATACAAAGATTCATTTATTCATTGAACAGGTATTTATTAAATGTTTCCAATGTATAGAATGGTATATCCTGGGGGAAAAGGAAGAGCTTATTATTCCAAGGAGCACAAGGATAGAATAAAAGAAAAAAAACATTTAGTCCTTTCTTGTTATTCACAGTAGATATGTTCTATAAAGTCACCAAGAACACCAAATTAGTGAATACTGAACTACTGCTCATAGGGGAAATACAGCATTAGGTTCCTATAATCCTCTGATAATATTTTTGTCAACCAAATAGTACATAACCTTGCTTCCTGTGTGTTTCTGTTTAAAGACACATTATTTAATATATATTGTTGATTAACACTGAACTCACAGCCAACAACACTATAACTCGTGCCTGAATGAGATTTATCTAACACATATTTTCTCCAAAATGCACATCACTGCTTTCTTACACTAAGAAACACTAGACAGCAGTTTAGCACTACACTTGGAGGTCATTTAAACAGCAAAATCACCAATAAAAAACACAAAAATGTGAAAAACATAGCACCACAAAAAGGAGACTTGTTTACAATATCGGAGTTGAAATAAGAAAGCAGAGCACTGCCTTGTTCAACCTCAGTTGGGAACATGTACATCAGAGGATTCCAACTTTCTGTCACCCTGTGCATGTCCATGAATGATTGCAAAAGCTCCGCAAATATTAATTTTGAGGTAACACATTTTAGCAAGTAGGCAAATTCAAAGCCAGAATCTGAAAATAATAAAAATCAACTGCATACAGTCAATCATATATATTGAGAGCAGAAAGTTACTTCAGAGATAATCTTTCTAACATTTTCATTTTTCAGATGAGAAGAGTATATGATGTTGCATGATATAAGAAAGGTCAGAATCTAATCAATGAAGGTCCCAAACCAAAAACATACGGCACTTCACAGAGAACGAAGAATATCAGGATAGCTTAATTGACTCTGCAGCACACTAAGACCTTAGTAAATTATTATAGCCATACTATGCTTCATTATGTGGTTAACCTTATTTTCCACCATTCTGCCCCTTTTTTTACATACTAGACATAGGAAGACTGCTGTCTCTCTAATCAAATAGGGAAATACAGAACTTTCTTAATTCTCTGGGTAATTTATAGCCTGAACCAGGTTTAAAACTCTGTATCTTTCTGGCAAACTATACCTATATTTTTAGAGAGTGGGGAGGTCATAAGAAAGAGAATGTATCAGGGGAGAGAGAGAGTTGAATACAGTGGTGAGTATTTTTCCTTCTCCTCAGAGGAAATCCACAAAGTTGCATATATCCAGGAGGACAAAAGTGCCTGATAAGGAAATCCATATTAGTCTACTCTACAGAGCTAGGGGCCCAGCAGGAAGTCTAGGAATTGGCCTCCCTTGAAACTTCAGTTTGACCTTGTCAAAGTTAAAATAAGGGATGATAACTAGCGAACTTAAGTATAGGTTCTGAAACCAGGCCCAAAACACTATTACTAGAAAATTTAGTAGCTGGGGCACCTGGGTGGCTCACTCAGTTAAGCATCAGACTTCAGCTCAGGTCATGATCTCACGGTTCATGGGTTTGAGCCCCATGTTGGGCTCTGTGCTGACAGCTCAGAGCCAGGAGCCTGCTTCAGATTCTGTGTCTCCCTCTCTCTCTCTCTCTCTGCCCTCCCCCACCTGTGCTCTGTCTCTCAAAAAATGAATAAACGTTAACAAAATTATTAAAAAAAAGATAATTTAGTAGCTAAACATCAAAATGGAATGATGAGCTTTGACAGCTTTCTTTTCTAACATATATTTGGACTGACTATGCAAAAAACAATGGAAATAGACAAATTCAGAAGATGGAGCGGGGGGGTGGGGGGAGGAATGGAAGGAAAGAGAATTTTATGTTCATGGACCAAAGTCTGATTAAATGGTATGCAAAGTGACAGGTGATTATAATTCATTTAAAAAGAGTAAATTTAGTAAATTAAAAGGAATCTAGTGAAATGTTTATGACTTTCTAACATCAAAGAAAACAAGAATAAGTGGTAACTTACCAATATCAGAATTTTAAAGTAAACATATTTCTCAATGCAGACAGACACATGTGACAAAATAACTATCCTGGACAGATGTTAGGATATGTAAAATTATGGCACAAAATACAAACTATATCATACCATATCAGAAGACAAGTTGAATATTTTAAACAAACAAACAACAACAACAAAAACAGAAACTAAACTTGAATCCAAAGGGCAATTCTCAGTTGTCATTAAGTTGACTTTTAGACATTATTTGACCAAAGCCATCATTTCTAATTCCTTGCCAAGTTTTTTCCAATCGTCTTTTTTGCTGATTCCTCCTCTTCTCCCCAGTGTCTAAATGTTGCCAGGCCCAGAGCTCAATCCTTCAACCTGTTCTTTATTGACGTTTCTTATTTAGCTGTATAATCTAGTCTTAGAGTTTTAAATTCCATCTGTATACTGACAATGTCCAAATATATCTCTAAAATTCGAAATTCTTTATATTCATCAGCTACTTAACATATAGAGATGAATAACTACTACACTATCAAACTCAACCTATTCAAAACTGAGCTCTAAACCTTTCTTCCTAGACCCACTCTTCCCATATTCTTACCCATTTTCAAATGATGGCAACTTCATTCTAGGTTTCAGGCAAAAATCCTAGAGTCAACCTTGACTCCTCTCTTTCTCTCACATCTGTCAGCTCTATATATCAGTTATAGTTTAATCTGGAGAGCAGAACCATCCATGATATGGACTCAGGAAGTGATTATAAGGATGAGACCTTACACCACGGTGGAAGAGGAGAAGGAATAAAGATCACAAAGGAGATGATTAAAGGATCTGAGAAAAGTCACTAACCAGGGACCATAAGGAGCACTTATAAAGAAGTCTGTGGAAACCTGGTGCCTTTGTGTTTGATGGTGGGCCTGAAACCAAGGACAGCTGTACACACAGATGGGGAGAAAATCTGGTTGTGAACTGGATGTGAACTCCAAGGACAAACTAGAACCATATCTATTTTTTACAGCATCTATACTTGATGATGTTGGTGACTTGAAGAAGACACTATTTCCCTTTCCCAGAGCTGTACATATACCTGGCCCAGCATTCAGAGAAGCTAAAAGAGGAGATCAGTGCCAACAGCTTGCAGGTCTAACTACTGTCCTACACCATTCAGGTAAGCCAGCAGAGCAATGACAATGTGCACATCTGAATATAACAGCTACTACTGCACTTCGGCCACCCAAATATCACACATCTCTTGAGGCCAGCTCTAAACTGCTACCATACAAGGAAAGGAACTATAATTTTAATTCAGCTAAATTAAAAAAAAAAAAAATCACCATACTTTACCTCCAAAAGATATTCAGAATTTGACCACTTCTCACCATCACCAATGTTACTACACTAGTCTTATTAAGTCAAAAGAACTCTTGCCTGGATTCCTGCAACAACCTCTTCACTGGTTTCCCTGAAACTTTCCTATCCATTCTCATCACAGCAGCCAGAGGGGTTTTTATAAAATGTAAATCAAATCATGCCATTTCTCATCCCAAAACCCTGCAATGCCTACTTCCCTCAGACTAAAAGCTGAAGTCCTTACACTAGCCATGAGGTGAGATAATACAAGGTCTGATCTTTACTACTTTTCCCTCCCTCATTTACTCATCTCTTGCCATACTCTCCATCATGCTGATCATGGAGCCTTTTGTTCTAGCTGTTTCTTTTGTCTGGTATGCTCTTCCCCCATATATCTGTTTGGCTAGTTCCTTCATCTCTTTCAACTCTTTGCTCAGATCTTACTTTATCAATGAGACTTAAAATACTTTAACTTGTCCTTCCCCCCTTCCAAGCTACAACACTCAATCTTTTATTCTATTTCTTTAAAAGAAAAAACTTCCATGCTACTTGCCTGTCAGCATATCATTTAATTCACTTATCTGTTATAGTTATTGTCTGTCTCTCTTGCCTAAAATGTAAATTCCATAAGGCAGGGATCTGATTCTTTACAAATGTATCACAGTTTCTAAACCAGTAACTGGCAAATAGAGGGTGCTCAATATTTATCTGCTTAACAAATGAGTCGACTGTAGTTCTAAAAGAAGAGAAGAAATGGGGTAATGATAATATTTGAATAAATAATGGCAGGAGATGTTCAGAACTGATAACAAAAAAATACATATAACATTTTCCAGAAGCCTAATAAATTCCAGTTGGGAAAAAAATCCACACCTAGACTCATCATAGTATATCTGAACTACACTAAAGACAAAGATTGTCTCTTAATCAAAGAAAATAAAAGTTACCTTCAAAGGAGATAATTACACTACAGCTGATTTCTCAACAGTAACAATGAAAATCAGAAGGCACCGGCAGATCATCTATACATTAAAGACAAAATTTGTTTACTTCAAATCCAATGCCCAGTGAATAAGGATAAAATAAACACTGCCATAAAAACAACTGAATTTACTACAGGCGGGGCCAAAAAAAAAAAAAGTTAAAGGATGTAAGTAACTACAGGCAGAAGTTCAGTAATTTCACAGAGTAGAAAGTATAAGATGATAGAAGCAATGCATAACAAAGGAAGTTATAAGTAAAAAGGAAAAGCAATCAAATATTGAATGTACATAATAAATTAATGTCTGGTGGGCTTTAATATAAAAAAGAAAAAGTCAACAACAACACTTAAGTTGGAAAGGGGCTGATTAAAGTACACTACTTGAACAGGTAAAGATGTCAACTTTAGACTGAGTTAAATATGCATGCTAAAACTTCTTTGGGACGCCTGGGTGGCTCAGTCGGTTAAGCATCTGGCTCTTATTTCAGCTCAGGTCACAATCCCACAGTTTATGAGTTCAAGCCCCGCATCGGGCTCTGTGCTGACAGTGTGAAGCCTGCTTGGGATTCTCTCTCTCCGTCTCTTTCTGTCCCTACCCTACTTGATCTCTCTCTCAAAATAAATTAAAAAACTTAAAAAAAATTTTTTTTTTAATTTCTAGAGTAACCATCAAAAAAACAAAATTTCAAGTTGAGCAGGGGGAAAAAATCTATCAAAATAAAAGAAGGCAAGAAAAAATAGCAAAGTAAACACAGAAAAGGTAAGATACAAAACATGAGGGCAAAATTTTTTCATATATATGACTAATTCAGGTAAATGTAAACAAAATGCTTCATTTAAAAGATAAAGACTGTTCATTTAAAAGATAAAGATAACCAAAACAAATAGTAAATCCATCTAAACGCTGTTTACAAAAGAGAAGTCTAAAACTATAAAGAAAAAGAAAGATTAAAGTTAAAAGATAAACAATATATAGCAGGTGTATTCATTTCCTAGGCCTTCAAGAGTAACACAGTACCACAAACTTGGTGACTTAAAACAACAGGAATTTATTGTCTCACACTGCTGGAGACTAAAAGGCTGAAATCAAGATGTTGGCAGGGCAGGTCCACACTTCCTCGGAAACCTGTAAGAGAGATTTTTTTTTTTTTTTTTTTTTTTTTTTGTCTCTTCCTAGCTGCTGGTGGTTTGCTGGCAATCCTTGGCATTCCTCTGTTTACAGCTGCAGCCCTTCAATCTTTATCTCCATCATCCCAGGGCATTCTCTCCTCGTGTATCTCTGTATCTTTTCCTTTATTTTATCTCCTCGGATGACACCTGTCATATCAGATTAAGAGCCCACCCTATTCTAGTATGACCTCATCTTAACTTACATCTTAATTACATCTACAAAGACCCTATTTCCAAACAGGGTCACATTCACAGGTACCAGGATATTCAACATATCTTTTGGAAGGACATGACTCAACCTCCTACACCAGGCAAACAATAACCAAAAAGAGATGAGGAGGGGGGAAGAGAAGAAAAGCTGTCAGAGTTCTAGTAATATCTAATGTCAGAATGTACTAGGTGAGAAGAAAGGTATTACAGTAAGACCATTAGGAGCTCTTGCACTAGTCCAGGCAAGAGAATGCTAGTTTGAACTAAGTTCATGTCTAAGACACAGAGGAAAGTCAACAGATTAAGTAATATCTGGGAAGTAAAATGATATTACTTCATAGGATAACCAGATAAAGGAGGACAAAGATGACTTAATAGGTTTTTGGCTTATGAAACTGGTTGAAATATGTTGCCAATCTCTGTCTTCTAGCCAGAGTAACTTTCTGAAACACAGATAATATAGATTCTTTTTATAGTCTTCACTAATTCTCCAAGGTTAGTCCTTGGGAGTTAATTCTTTACTCTGGCTTTCTTGGTCTATCACAATCCGGTCCTGGCCTCCTTTATTCAAATCGCCACTTCTACAAACTCTATTCAATAAACATTCCATGAGATTACATGACTTCTTTCAGACTGTACTTTACCTTAAATGCCAAGTTGACGCATTTACAAAGCTCTGCTTAAAGGAACCATCTTCGTTAGAACCTTCTTTCTGCTATTATTGACAATTAAGATATTTTTATATGTAATATATAAGATTGTCTGGGCTCCTGTAGTACTTTATTCACAGTTATAGTACCATATCTGTCACACTGATGTTTATCTACATTTATCTCCCCAGTCAAGCTACTCACACCTTCAGAGTAGGGCTTATCCATCTTTTTATTCCCAGCACCTAATAACATGGTTTGCACAGAGTTTTCAATAAATGCTTACTGAATAGTGATTCATCAGTTATAACTAACACTGCTCCTTCCTTACTATGAGGCAAATCTAAAAGTAAACGGAACACAAGTAGGATTGTGATTTTTTTTATAAATTAGATTCTGAAAAAGATGAATAAATGTCTTTGTTTCTTAGTAATGAATTCATGCAATTTATAGTTAATTTATTCTAAACTCCCTTGAGACCATGTAATATGGTCTATACTTTCTACAATAAGCCCATATTTAAATGCCCAAAGCAATTTTTAAATCTAAGTAATACACATGGCAAGCTCTACCCATAAAAGTTAAAACATCACCCAAAAGAGATACATTAGATGATATTTAAGGAATTCAGGTATCATATAAATAATTTAGATTGTCAATTTCCAAATAATTAAATGAAAATAAAATGTACTTTTTAAAAAAGCTGTAAAAGCTAGATTTCTTTTGATGCCTGAAAATGTGTCTGAAACCTGCTGTGGCTTCTGTTTATCAATTTGAACCTAAAGTATCTTTAAGCTGCAGACACACAAAACTTCTAGTTAATATAAGTTTCTAATTAAAAGAATAGAAGGTAGTAATTTAGTGTAAATACAATTATTACATCTATACTGTTACACTAGACAATGCTGGTATAGTATATGGGCATTTAGGAAATCCAGAGCCTCAATTTCTATTACATAGTGAAATGCATTTCCAACAAAGTATAATTTTTTTAAACAAAAGTCATAAATAACAGGTATCAATATACTAATAAAATTAAGATATTAAAAATAACCATGAGCACTACTACTACATATAGATTTGCAAAAATCTTGGATCATAATTGTTCCTACTATCCCATTATTCAATACTTGGAAGTCCACTTTGCTAAGATAGTTTTCTGATGTACACAAAGACAAAATGAGCTCCTTTCATACCCTCCCCCCATATTCTGTCCCCTGAGAGTCAAAGCTTAATATGAGTTCCATTTTCCAGAGATAAAAAGACTGCATTAACAATGATGTGCCCTAGCTTTCTTCTTTTTACAATAAATTACCATATTTATATTTTGATGCTGTCATACGCTACAGGATATTAAATATCCTCTTGTCATAATTAACTCTTTAAACCAAATTAAATGGCTTGGCTCAAAACGGACTGTGGAAGTTAAAAGAATATAATTCTATTACTCATTATTTTGCAATTATTTTAATAATCAGAGCTATTTAATTTATTCCATAATTGATATTAACTGAGAAATACAGTGGCTAAAAAGCTCAAATCTTTCCTCCTTTAAGATATAAACAAGAATTTGAAGTTGGGAGTGTTTAGCAATAAATATTTGGTAACTTCAAAAATATTTTAGGCCAAATCCTAATGCAAAAACTACAACCAATTGCTAATTTAAAAAATCCCATCCGGGGTACCTGGGTGGCTCAGTCAGTTAAGCGTCCGACTTCGGCTCAGGTCATGATCTCGCGGTCTGTGAGTTCGAGCCCCACGTCGAGCTCTGTGCTGACAGCTCAGAGTCTGGAGCCTGTTTCAGATTCTGTGTCTCCCTCTTTCTCTGACCGCCCCCACCCCCGCCCCGTTCATGCTCTGTCTCTCTCTGTCTCAAAAATAAATAACGTTAAAAAAAAAAAATCCCATCCATAATTATATCAAATATAAGCCACTAGGCTTAGTGATATTTTTATTAAAACATAATTGTTTCTGCAGTAGACTAATGTAATGCCAAGGAAAATAACTCTCCTTTATATAGTCACTACAAACAGAGAAGTACATTTTTAGGAGTAAATGGAAATTCTCTACTTTTCAAGGACAACCTAAAAATTTCTGAAGACATAAAGGTAAAGATTCTAAAAGAAAAACAAAATTTGTTGCATATGGTCTAAAAAAAGTTTCTTCTAAATAATAAACAGAAATAACAAAATTAGGATTTCAAACTAACTTTAGGATTTTAATAAAAATACAAATCAATGAGCACTATTAGAATGTAACCTTTTATTTCCTTCAACATTAAGGTGATAATTTGTTTTTTGCAAGTTAAAACACAATGGAAAGATTTATGGTTATGTGAAATTACTAAATAAGCATTCTTCTTAAAAATATTATGTGAAAATATACTTGAACTTAGAGAAAGGTTCTGAAAAAAGGGTATATTCAAGGTATGAAATGACCACCAATGAGCACCAGAGCCAGGTGAAATAGGGATAAGTTTAAGTAATTGATAAAAATCTGATAATTAAAATATAAATTCCAACAAACTGTTTGAAAGAAGTATAAAGAAAAAATAAAAACACAATGCACATGATTTATATCTAAAAGGATAGATTTTACTCACAAAAAGCAAGAGAAGCAGGGGAGTAGCTAAATAGTGTATCAAGCTTCTTGTCTTACACATGGGAGTTAAGAGACAGTTTCACTCCAGAGTGAGATATTTAGAGTTTAAAAAGCCTTTGAAAAACTTAAGGGTGATTACAAATAGAAGTTAAAACACAACACACAATACCAGACCATAATGAAAATCTCTATCCTCTCTGTTACAGACTGAATGTTCATGTTCCCTCAGATTTCTTATGTTGAAATCTAATCCCCAATGTGATGGTATTTTGAAGTGGGGCCTTTGGGAGGAAACTAGGGTCATGAGGGTGGAGCACTCAGGAATAGGTTTAGTGCTGTTATACGAAGAGTCCAGAGGGGTGCCTGGGTGGCTCAGCTGGTTGAGTGCCAGACTCTTGATTTCAGCTCAGGTCATGATCTCAGGGTCATAAGATCTAGCCCCACACTGGGATCGGTGCTGAGTGTGGAGCCTGCTTGGGACATTCTCTCTCTGTCTCTCTCTTTGTCTTTGTCTCTCTCTCTCTCTCTCTCTCTCTATCCCTCTCTTCCACTCCCTCTCTCTCTAAAATAAAAAAGCAGCAGCAGCCACAACCACCGCTGCAGACAGAGAGCTGGCTCCCTCTTTTACTGCCATGTGAGGATACAAGTCTGCAACCTGGAATAAGGACCTATACCAGAACCCAATTATGCTGGCACCTTGATCTCAGACTTCCAGCCTTCAGACCATAAGAGATAAATGTCTGTTGTTTAAGCCACCCAGTCTATGGTATATTGTTCTAGTAGTTTGAGCTGACTTCTGGATGTGGGAATGAGGGAAGAGGGTTATGCAGGAATACTTTTGTGATCATAATTTATAAAACAAGTAATAAAAATGAATAAATATATTTTTTAAAGTCAAAACCCAGAAGGACTACTTGAAAATTAAAAACAAAAGATTAAGGGGCGCCTGGGAGGCTCAGTCGATTAAGTGACATCAGCTCAGGTCATGATCTCACAGTTCCTGAGTTCAAGCCCCACATGGGGCTCTGTGCTGTCAGTATGGAGCCTGCTTCAGATCATCTCTCCCCCTCTCTCTCTGCCCCTCCCTGCTAGTGCTCTCTGTCTCTGTGTCAAAAAATAAACATTAAAAAATTAATAAATAAAAGATTAAGGATCATAGTAAGATAATCATTTAAACATGTGTGACTCATGTCCAGCTCCAAATTGTCAGCCTTTTAAGCCAAATAAGTGTCTTTTGAATATGGAAGGAAAGTGATTTGTGGCTCTCTCCTGCATAGGCTGAGAAGAGCCCTAAGATGAAGACTGAAAATTATCAAACTGTGGAAAGAGCACACACACCACAGAAATCTGTGAAAATCCTAGAGATAAAAGAAACACTGACCCCACGTGATGTGCCTGACCTTCCTGGCCCATTAGGGGCTAGGGCTGAAAATGTCTGAGGCCTGAGATGGGAGAATGTGCAGAGTAAGAAAGCAGGGAGGCTTTCCCAATTATTTACTACAGGAAACTAGAAGCTTCTATGTAAGTGATGCAGTGGAATAAAGATCACATATCTTTCCTTCTTGTGTGGGCCGCTACCATTTATAGCACTCCAACAACCAGATCTGAGCCCCAATGAACCAATACAGAAAAGATAAGAACACGACAGCCCATCAAGGAAGGAAAAAGAATCAAACTGACATTAGGCTTCTCATCTTTAACACTGGAGCCAAAAGAGAATAACAACGAGAGAAAACAACTGCACCTCAGGAATTCTATACTCAAGACATGATTAACCTATCAGGAAAAAGAAAGATACATGCAGTTACGAACGAATTAAGGGTAATAACCTATGCTATTACTGAAAAACTTACTCAAGAAAAATACTCCTGAGAGAAAAATACTCAGGAAATGATTATCCAGAGAACAAGTGAATCTGAACAAAAAATGGAAAATGAAGGAAAGAGAAAAGTGGTAGGCAATAAATCTTGCAATATATAAATGCTACTAAACTTAAATTAGATAATGACAAACTGAAACTATGTAGTACAGCAGCCAAAACTCTATATTCTTCAAATAAAAGGAATAGGCACAGTTATAAGACAAATTCTTAAAAAACAGCCTTGAAGTGAAATTTAAGATGTTTTAGTAATATCTGTAGGGTTGGGTTGGGCAGAATTTCTGGTAAATATTCCAGTAAAACTTAGGTGGGGAATGGTAGTGAGAATAAAAACACAATCACAAAGTTACACCTTTCCCAAATTAATCCTCAACACTGAAATTTTCCAACATCAGGCTCCAAAAAGCATCTTTTACTCCCATCTTTACAAGTTTAGGTAACAGCCTTAGCATCGCCATCTGTCATATAAGCATTTGTTTTTTTGTTAAGTTCCAGCATGTCATACATCAGACGCATGATTATTTATGTGAATTAAAATATTTCAGGGGCGCCTGGGTGGCTGAGTTGGTTAAGCATCCAACTTTGGCTCAGGTCATAATTTCACAGTTCGTGAATTTGAGCCCCGCATCGGGCTTTGTGCTGACAGCTCAGAGTCAGAAGCCTGCTTCGGATTCTGTGTCTCCCTCTGTCTCTCTCCCCAAACCACACCCCCCCTTCTTTCTCTCTCTCCCTGCCCCTCCCCCACTCATACTCTGACTCCATCTCTCAAAAATAAACATAAAAAATTTTTTCAAAGATATTTCTAAATGGATTTCAAGTCTATTTTTCCTTGCTAGACCTCAATTTCAGTTATCCCAGATTGTTCTTACTCATTTGATAGTTTTTCCCACTACAGTGCAGCTTTTAAAAAGGTAAAGACGTGGAGCGCCTGGGTGGCTCAGTTGGTTATGCATCCAACTTTGGCTCAGGTCATGATCTCACAGTTTGTGAGTTCGAGCCCCCCATCGGCCTCTGAGCAGACAGCTCAGAGCCTGGAGACTGCTTCGAATTCTGTGTCTCCCTCCCTCTCCGCCCCTCCCCTGCTCACGTTCTGTGTCTCTCTCTCTCAAAAATAAACATTTAAAAAAAATTTAAAAAGGTAAAGATGCCCCCTCCACATAAGGAAGAGGAAAATAAAAAGCTCTGAAGTGATTACCATTTGGTAGAAGTGTTTTATAAGCATTACTTATTGTTCCATAATAAGTAAAAGCCTGTTTGATAGAAAATTACCAAAATTAATTTTATAACAGTGTTGTCATAAAGGTAATTCAGAAATTCAATTTAGAAAATATTAACTAAATATACTCCAGGGCCTGGTACATCGGAAAAAAATAAATGAATGAATGCTCAACAAGGAAAGGGTTGGCAAAGAAGCAAAGGAAGCGAGCTTCTGAGAGATATTATGCTTTTGTTGAAAGGTGTGCACTGCTCCAGGCATTATCTGACCTCCTGAGATCATATGCAACAGTTTATGCACACATTCCTTAGACGTCATGTTTTATAACACTGACAAGTTTAAATAATATAAACCCTCTTTTAAAAAAACATAGAATGTTCCATATTTGGGATATGTTTAATGTTTCCTCATGGTTAGATTTAAGTTATATATCTGCATCAGAATACCAGATAAATGAAACACATGATGTCCATTGTCTCCCACTGCTGATGTTCATTTCGATAAGCCAGTCACAGGTTTATCCTATTTCTCAACTGAATAATTACTATTTTCCCCTTGTAAGTTAGAAGCAATCCATAGAAAGATATTTCATAACCATAAAAATATCCTACTGCTCATAAAAATTTCTCCCCTAGACTTAGCATCTATTGATTATTCTTGCTTGAGCCAATCTTTACTAGGACAGTGGCGAAATGTTTTCTACCTCCAAGATTCCTTCCACATTTCCCAATGAACATTCTACTTCAAGCAAGACTACATTTTCTCTCCATTTATTATCAGTATGGGCTCATGGATTCCTATTTTTATCAAGGTTTGTGATTCATTACTGTCCTTCATTATGTTGGTGCTCACCCTGTCCTAAGATCTGGCCAGTGGGAGTCCCTTTTAGTTGACTCCTGTATGCCCCCATTTTTTCTTTTTTCACCACTTTCTTACTTTCTGGCATAAGAAGATGTTCTAGGTTCACCCTTTCACTTCCCTCCCTAGCCCTAGAATAAGCCATTTCTTTGAGGATGTCTGGTTCTTTTGAGTGGGAAATGGTATTAGAAAGCAGCATCTTGGTGGTAGATCCACTCATTGTAACTGAGGTGTCTGCTTCCAGGTTCTGTCAGTGCACAGAGCTAGGAAAAGTATTTATATAAATATGTATACTTATATATGCTTATATATTTGTATATATTGTACACATATATACATATTCAATTATTTTAAAAATTCTAATCCACTCCATAGGATTCTTCACTGTCTTCTATTCCATATTTGTGTCTTCCTCATTCCTCAATGAGAACACTGTCTCCTAAAATCAGTACTCATTTGTTCAATCCCATAAAACAGTTTTACGTTTCTACACTGCAAAAAACAAATCTACTAAAAAAGAATTTAAAATTTGTTTACAGTTCTCTCCATCTCACTCCTCCAGAGGGTCTATAAGTCAAATACGGTGTTCATAAGTTATTTAAGTTCTCCCCCACCCAGAATGTGATTCAAAGGAGGAATTTAACTGTACTTAATTCATACAATATTCCCCAGAGATATCTACCAAGTGACAAGCTTCTTGTAATGTAAAAGCTAACTTAGAGAAATTTCAATTAAGGAATACATACCTAAGATTAGAGCAAAAGACACAGCAAAAAGGTTCTCATCATAAAGAATCATTTTAAAGTGAATAAATATAAAAGTTAAACTCCAAAGAACCAAATGATGAAACAAAGATGATCCCAGTTTCTCATTTAAATTAATAAGTGAAAGGAAATAATTTGACTCCAGTGAGGTCACACGCAGATGTTCTGAAACCACATGCTCCTTTTCTCCTAATAATTACTCACAGGCACTTTGACTATGATATTTATTCTTGGTAGATGGACTGAGAAAGATTTTCTGCAGGAAGTAGGGAGGATGAAACAAAGGAGTTCACAGGAATTAGTAATACCTAATACAGATAGCCAGGCAGAGGAAATGAAAAGCCAGCTGAAGCTCCTCCTTTCTTCTCCTAGCCCACAGTGGAAATAAAACATAACCAAGAATTTGAGATGGGCTACATGGGTGATGGGCATTGAGGAGGGCACTTGTGATGAGCACTGGGTGCTGTATATAAGTGATGAATCACTGATTTCTACTCCTAAAACCAATATTGCACTGTATGCTAACTAAAATTTAAATTAAAAAAAGAAAAGAATTTGATACAAAAACCCCCTAAAGAACTAAAATCTAAGGAAGCATCTGTCTTAAAAAACGTTTAGGCGATGAGACTATTTCAAATAAGGTAACTAAAGTGTTATTACGGACCATTTGCTAAAAGATGAAAATAGTCATTGACCAACTATGCCAAATAGCTTAAGCATTAAGCATACCATGTAATAACATTGGCTACAGTAGTGTTTTTATCTCTAATATCACTTATTTAAAATAATTTTTAATGATGCAAGTTAAGAGTGAAGCATTTCATACAAAATAAAGGCAGAAGAGGAAAAAACAAGAGAGAAAAAGGCTCAGTTCAGCAAAGAAATAACTTTTTCCCCATATAATTTATTAGCTATATTCTTGCTGACTTAATCCTTTCTTATACAAGAACATTTTTTTCAACATTTTGAATATTTTACCACTATTATTTCCTTCTTAAAAATAAAAACACTAGGTCAAACAAGCATGAGGAATAAAATTAATCATTCTATTTTTTAAATAAACTTGAGCAGAAGGAAAAAAAACCCTTTAGTCAGCAAAGAGGACATTTTCATACATTTTCTTTTTTTTTTTTTTTTTAATATTTATTTTCAAGAGAGAGCAAGTGCAGAAGAGGCAGAGAGCAAAGGAGACAGAGAATCTGAAGCAGGCTCTGAGAGGTCAGCACAGAGCCCCATGTGGGGCTCGAACTCACAAACTGTGAGATCATGACCTGAGCCGAAATCAAGAGTTGGATGCTTAACTGATTGAGCCACCCAGGAGCCCCTTCATACATTTTCAATAGGAGGTAAAGTGGAATCATGTAGTTGATTCTACTGATTTCATTGTGCCAGCATTTCTCAAATTGAAATGCACAGACCTGAGCAGGTTAAGACCTGAGCCCCTTAATAGAAGGCAGAGGTCAAGACCCTTGCAGAAAGACCTAGCAACACTACCTCATGTACAGAGTATAAACCTTCACTGGCAAACAAAAACCTGTAGGCCATATCTAGCCTGACACCTGTTTTTGTAAATAAAGTTTTATTAGAACACAGCCACACTCATTCATTTACATACTTTGTGACTGCTTTGGCACTACAATGGCAGAGTTAAGGAGCTGTGATAAAGACTATATGGCCTGCGAACCCAAAAATATTTACTATCTAGCCTTTTATTAAAAAAATATGTGCTGGCCCTTGCTGTAAATCTTCCTCTAATTATTCTTCAGAAGACTGGCAGCGCTTGCTAGGGTGATTATGCACTGGAAAAAAGAAATACTTGAACCAGTCAGGGATTACCAGACACTCCCTTTAAACAGACATTAATTACCAGGGATGCAAAATGCCAGCAAGACCTGTCAAAGAGAGCTTAGGGTGGGTGATCAGGTGATAAATGGGTTTCTGGCTCAAGTTTAAATCTAAATGGGGCAGTGTGTCCACAGATATAACCTGTGGTTATTTTCCAGTTCCTGAAAGTATAACTGGAAGAATTTCCACCTTTGCTCTCTGACCCAGGGCGTAACCCTTATTATACTAGGAAAAGCCACTGAAAGCCCCTGGAACTTGCTCTCCCTACCAAGGATAGAAAGCAAAAGCAATCATGCAGCCATATCCCCAAGACAGGTACAGAGATTAGTGCCACAATCAAAGACTTAAAAAGATACTGGAGTGATAAGTATCAATCATATATCCATTTAATTTAGATGTTTAGCCTATACAGAAGGTGGATAATCATGAAGAATGATTACAAATTACCATACATTTAATCAGATTGTGACAGCAAATGCTGCTGCTGTTCCAGATGTGCTATCTTTAATGAAGCAAATCAACACAATCTGAAATCTTACATATAACTACAAGTTGGCAAATATGTCCCTGTATTAACTGAGGTACTATCAGAAGATACTTGCCTTGGCCTGGCATGACCAACAATGTAATTTACGGCCATCAACTCTCCTGCTTTTTGCCATAGTATACTTCATAGAGACAGTGGTCATTTTTTCTTAATAGTTTAATATAGTTTTTATTATGTGACATGCAGTGGACTAAATGTTTGTATGTATTATCTCATTCACTTTCCACAAGGGATAGGCACTTCTATTATCTACATTATACAGCTATAGAAACACAAGTAACACAAAGATTTAACCTAAGAGTGGCAGAGCTGAAATTAAAATCTAAGTGGTAACCTTCCAGAGCCTCTTTGCTTAAGAGGATCTACTATACTAAGTCTGGTGAATAGAAGAGCTATTTTGTTTGCACATTTATCCATTTTTTAGTTGACTGATATTTGGATTGTTTCCACTTTTTGGCTATTATGAATAATATTGCGAAGAAGATTCATGGACCGATTTTTTGTGGACACAGGTTTTCATTTCTCTTGCATATATACCTGGGACTAAAACTGCTCAGTCATATGGTAAGTCTATCTTTAACATTCTAAGGAACTGCCAGAGTGGCTGCACCAATTTACAATCTCAATATCAATGTTTGAGGGTTCCAATATCTCTATACCCTTACCACCACTTTTATTATCTTTATTTTTTCCAGAGATGGTGATCATTCTAACATTACATAGTACAAAACATTTATCCACAATACTGATGATTCTGGACTCACACTTATTAAAAATGAGGAAGAAGCAAAAAGTTCTTTAGATCCCTTAGTAAGACATATATGTGAGACAAAAGATGAGAGAGAAAATCCACAAAATTAAGGAGTCCATTACTGAAGTAAGATTTTAAGCAGTCCAATGGCCTAAGAGCTGTCAGATAGCCTCTCCAAGGTAAAGACAAGTTACGACATGTGCACTATTTACTACTAAAAGGGGGTTGGGGGAGCGGGGACACAATGCTTGAAAAGCATTTATAAGTTGGGATCAGAGAAACAGAAAGCTCTGTAACAAATCCAAGCTATAGTATAAGCCGTTCTGCTACTTGAACCTTATAGCCCACCATATCCATTGTCTAGAGCTTTGGGCAAGGCCCAATAAGAGAATCATACCAGTCTTCAGGGTTTTAGAGCAAAAACATGCCATTTCCTAAAGATCATCAATCCTTTAAGAAACAGATCCTAGCTTGCTATTGGACTTTGAAAGAGACTGAAACACGTAACCACATGATGACTTAAGTTGCCCATGATGAAATGGGTACTATTTGACCCACTAAGCCATAAAGTGTCGGGACAATAGGAACATACTATTCATTAAGTAGAAACGCCACACATAAGATACTGGGCTTGAGTAAGTCCAGAAAATATAGGTAGAGGTATGGTTTCTTTACTTAGGCAACCGCTTTCTTCTCTTCAATCCACACCTAATATCAAGGGGGAATTTCTTATTACCAGATGGGGGAAGGAAAAAACTTACAAATAGTTTAAAGTTCCATGATGTCCTAGAAAAAAAGGGAAATGGACTGCTGCATGACAACAGCCTGAAGACATCAGTAATGGGAAATTCTACCAATGGGCCAAGCTTTGAAACATACAGCCTGGACTGAGAGATGATGGCCAGAAGCATAAATTTACACTGACTGCCGATAGTTCAGAAAACTGGTCAAGGATATGGAAAAAACAGGATTGGAAGATTAGTGACAATGAAGGTATGGGGAAGGTGGGAAAGGTATGTAAAGGGAACACTCAGAATAGGCATGGATTATGAAGAAATAGGTATTCATTACAAAGGAGGCTTTCAATAATCAGGTGGCCAAAATGACTCATTCTGAATGTCAATCCTTTTATTTCCCCAGCCATCCCAGAGTTTACTCAAGGAGTTCTTGTGAAAATGGCAACAGTGGAAGAGGCAAAGGCTATGATGCCTGGGCTCTTTCCTCAACACAGATGATCTGGCCACAGCTACCACCAAGTGTTCAACTTGCCAACACTTGAGACCACAATGAATGAGTCCCTTGATATGGCATCATTCCCCAGGAGAACTAACCAGCCACTGACCCACAGAGCAAGGATCACTATGATCACTAGAATGACAGCATATTGTAAGTCTTTTGGTAGGTTGATTACACTGACTTCTATCATGGAGATAGAAGCAGTTTATCCTTACTAGATCACATAAATATTCTAGATAACATTTTTTTTCTCTTTAACACTTCTACTAACATCACCTTCTATGGACCTATTGAATGTCTTAATCATTAACATGACTTGCCATAGGGGCACCTGGGTGGCTCAGTTGAGCATCTGACTTCAGCTCAGGTCATGATCTCATGGTTTGTGATTTCAAGCTCTGTGTCGGGCTCTGTGCTGATAGCTCTGAACCTGGAGCCTGCTTCCAATTCCAGTCTCCTCTCTCTGCCCCTCCCATGCTCATGCTCTGCCCACCCCCCCCCCCCCACTCTCTCTCTTGAAAATAAACATTAAAAAAATTTTTTTTAATTTAAAACATGAGTTTCCATAAAACTTACTTCAAAAACAATTGGGGCAATGGGCTCAACGCCTTGAAATTCACTGGCCTCACCTCCCACCTAGAAGCAGCTGGCTTAACAGAACAGTATAATGGTCAACTGAAAATTCAATTACAACACCAGTTAGGAGACCACATTTTAAAAGGATGGTTGTGGGCTAGGACTTTAAATCTGTGACCAAATATATGGTGTCGTTTCTCCTTTAGCCAAAATACAGGAGTCAAAGACCATCCTTATCTCAATATGATTCTTAATTATCTACTCACAGAACTTTTGTTTTCCATCCGAGCAACTTTAATGTAGAAATTCTGGTTTGCAAATAAGAGTGCTTCTATATCAAAGGACACAAGAATACCCCACTGAATTAGAAACTGAAACTGCTAGTTGACCATTTTGTGCTTCTCATGTTATCTGAACCAACAAGCAAAAAGAGAGACAGACAGAGAGAGATGGATTACTCTGCTAGCTGATGTGACTGATTCTATTACCAAAGACAAGCCAGATTGTTGCTACAGAAACCATTAGGAAGGGCTATGTCTGGAACCTAGGGTATTCTCTGGGGTGCTTCCTGTCCAACAGTAAAAGTTAATGGAAAACTGCATAAACAACAAAAAAAGGTAAGACCACTGAGGACCAGACCTATCAGGAATAAAGGTTTTGTGTCACCTCACCACATTTTTATGTTTTAGCTTAGATCATCTCAGAACAAAGGAAAAATGAAATGGACAGAGGAAAAAGAAAGCTTCAGCTATGGTCTTATGACCGGTGTCAAGACTGCCGATGCCGACTAACTTTACAATTCAGTCATTAAGCAATAGTATTTGTATGGAATCATGACTGAATCTGAGGAGTGATTAACATCACCCAGTGATAGACAGCATGACTGTCTCCTAGAAATGGGTAAATGATTAACTGGGAATTTGTGTCCCTGTACTTCAAAGGGACAGTAAGAATATATGCACCTCAAGTGAAAGAATACCATTTTTGCTGTTTTATGGAAATTCAAGCATGTGTAGAAGTGAATGGATGATAAGTAACTAAAGAAGTGGACTGAGGTAATATTAAGGTATCGTCACTTCACTTCAAACTCATTCTCTTTGCTCCAGTTTGTTGTATAATTCTTGGGGGCAGGGGGTAAAAGACTAAAGAAGAAAGAAGGGACCTATTCGCTCCTGTTTGCAGCAAAAGTTCTCTACCCTGGAGTGACAACTGATCCCAGTAGTACCAGTTGACTCCCCTGAAGTTTCTACCGCAGTCCTCAGATCAACTGCATTGGGCCTCCTCTGAAAACTCAGCACCTGCTAGCCAGTACTGTACACGTCTTCAGATGTCAAAATTTAGAGCCATAAGATATATCCTCCAAGATCTTGAGGCAACACCACCAGCAGCTGGCAGTGACTTTCTTATAAGCTCTCCAGGGCCTTCTCCAAGCTTTTCAGTTTTTTTTAAATATTTCATTTTTTATTTTTAGAAAGAGAAAGCAGAGGAGAGGGGCACGGGGCCAGAGAGAGAGTGGGAGGGAGAGAGAGAGAGAGAGAGAGAGAAAATATGAATCTCAAGCAGGCTCCAGGTTCAGTGTGGAGCCCAATGCAGGGCTCAAGCTCACTACCTGAGGACCAGGACCTAAGCCAAAATCAAGAGTCAGATGCTCAACTTACCGAGCCACCCAGGTGCCTCTAAGCTTTTCAGTTTTAATAATTCACCTCCATTCATTTGTTCCCCTTTGCATGGTAAGTGCTTCCTGCAGTTACTATCTCTTCAACATATTTTTGCCTTTTCAGTTCTTTAATAACTGATTACAATTCTTCATATTAAATCGATTCTGTTAAAATATTTTCTGTTTTTGTTTTTGACTATACCCAAATTGATATATCTATTAACATCACATAACTATATGTGAATATAAAATCAAACAACAAAGTTGGATGGTAGGTCTGAGTTCAGTTTCAAACCTTTAAGAAAATCTTATATCTCAACAGTCTGGACCAATTTATAAAAGACACTATTTAGAATGTTATTAGCAACTTTCCTAGAAACACATATGAAGATACAGATGTAAATATAGATGAAGATATAGATATAAATCTCAAAAGATTTATACAATAAAAAAAAAAAGACACTGAATATTTCCAATCTTCCTATTATAGGTGATAACTCAATTTAATTCTTATACACACACCTTTTTGTATTTTTATGTTTATATATACACTTCACCATTTGATATTTCTTGAGTGTTTATTATATTCAAGTCACCATGAACCACATAGGGGCGCCTGGGTGGCTCAGTCGGTTAAGTGTCCAACTATTGATTTCGGCTCAGGTCATGATTTCATGGTCTGTGGGACTGAGCCCTGAGCCCTCCTGCATTGGACTCCCCACTGAGAGCACAGAGCCTGCTTGGGATTCCCTCTCTCCCTGCTCCTCCACGCTCTCACTCACATTCTCTCTCTCTCTCAAAATAAATAAAAACTTTGAAGAAAGGAAATATGCACTTTTAAATCAATTTTAATTAAAATAACAATAAACACTTAAATGCTTACCAGGTGCCATCTGTTCTAAAATATTTTACATATATTAGCTCATTTAATCCCTGTAAATCTCATGACTCCAATTTCTATTATATGAATGAGGAATATGAGGCACAGAAAAAAGGAGTGTGCTCAAGGTCACACAGCTAATAAGGATATTTAAACCCAGGCAGTCTAACTCTAGAATATGTGCTCTAAACTACTTGGCTATACAAATAATAAGCTCACCCCACTCACTATAAGTCATGGAGACTGTACTCAAGAGTTAGCACTTTCCAGAATATAGACTACCTTCGTAATCCTAGCTTTTCACACAATGACCACGGTTTTTGGTTGCAGATAAATTAATATAAACCCACAATATTTTTAAAATAACATATAGCTCTTAGATGAAAATCTATATAGTGTGCCTATAAAGTTCAACACAATGTAAATAACTGAGATATAGAGAAATTATTTAGGTCATGATAAATCAAAGTTAATACACCCCAAATTTTCAGAAATGATACTAAAAGCAGTTAAATAAAAAGCAAATTTTAGGTTTTAATTGCCATTAACAGGGCATTCAACATAATGCATTTTTCTATTTGTGTTAAATTTCAATCTCATAAGAATCTATACTATACCCACTTTATTACAGCAGCTGGAGACATTTTCAAGGATTGGTACTTGTATTCTATCTTTTAAGACATTCTACTCCATTCTATGCTTTAGATTAGATGAGCTTTTAGATTTAAAAATACTTACAAGTACAATCAAGAAAAGAAACGAGCTTGTCTGATGGTATTTTAATATCTTAGTGTCACTTCACTGGTCACATGCTATGATTCTTACAATTTAGAGACATAGCTATTCTCCTTTCAAACTATTACAGGCAGATTTCTTAAAATGCTCTCTAACATACTGCATCTAACATAAGCATTAGATACAAGCTCATTTATTTAGTGGAAACTGCTATAACACATAACATTCTTTACGTTAAAAACCCATATTACTCTGGCTAACTGAATATTACATGTTTTATGTAATAGTTATCACACTGTATTTCATATTAAATACCCTATTTTTGAAAACTGACACCCATGTTTTATAAATAAATTATGTACCTACACCAATGTAACTTCCATATTCCCATCATAAAATCACCCTCAATGCTGACATTTTGATGTTTTAAAAATGCATTAGGACCGGGGCGCCTGAATGGCTCAGTCGGTTAAGTGTCCGACTTTGGCTCAGGTCATGATCTCACGGTCCGTGAGTTCGAGCCCCGCATCGGGCTCTGTGCTGACGGCTCAGAGCCTGGAGCCTGTTTCAGATTCTGTGTCTCCCTCTCTCTCTGACCCTCCCCCGTTCATGCTCTGTCTCTCTCTGTCTCAAAAATAAAATTAAAAAATAAATAATTATTTAAATAAAATTAAAAAATAAAAAATAAAAAAAAATTTAAAAAAAAAAGATGCACTAGGATCAAAAGTAAATCCTTTTCTTTTTCGGTAAGAAGACATTGAAAAATAGCTAAAATTTTAAAAGAACAAAATGTACATTAAAAAATACTAAGAACAAAGCAAAACTGGGATGACAAACTACTAAACTGAATTCCATTCTGCTGTATTCAAATGCAGTGGACAACTGCAAGGAAACAGTTGTTTCCTTGCTACTTAGAAAATGGACATTCTATACATAGCCTCACGTAGCTTTTTAAGTGTTAACAATTATGACCCATAAAAAGCAAAACAAAATAATTTTTCAAAACTCAACATCAATAAAACACACACAAGGGTTTATATTACTTAACTCTGTATTATAAATACAGTATTAGACAAAATAGAAAATTAAGTAATAAAGCAATTTAAAATTTTTTATTTTACCTTTGGACTCATATTTCACAAGAACCATATTCATCTATGTCTTTTATGGGAAAAAAAAGATGCAGGCAGCCTATCAGAATTAATCCCTCAGCTTCCACTGCTAGAAGTGAAGCAGTCTTCCAAAAGGCATTTCCGAAAAACATATCAGGCCTACACTCGGCTTGCAGGACTATCAACATACAGGTTCCAGAATTTACTGGCAACTCAGAATATCTGTACACCAGATACTTTGTCAGGAAGAATGATCTTGAATTTAATACTTATCAATACTTATCCAAAGATTTTATACATATAGTTTGAGGCAATTTCAAAAAATTGATTGATAAGATTTAATTATCAATATTAATAATTAATAGCATATTAATATAAAGCATTTTTATAATGTTGATTAACAACAAAAACAAAATGTTAATGATTAACATTAATTGGTATTGATATTAACATTGTTTCCCAAGGATTAAATAAGAGAAATAATGTTTAGGTAAGTACTGATAAGAAGTAAACTCAAAATTATCCTTTCTCACAAAGAATCTGGTGTACAGATATTCTGGGTTGCCATGTTATTTCTTTTATCTACTCTTTGATTATATATATATTCCATACAGTCCTATATATAGTCCTATAAATACATATATTCCATACCATCCTATAAATAGTTAAAAACCCATCTGTCCTTGGATAAACTCAGACCAATACAGAGTGAAATACTTCCAAGAAACAGTATTTGGGGCCCCAGATAATTGTTCTAACTAAACTATACTATATACTAAGTCACAAACTCTTATTTAAGGATGTAAAATATTAAATACCCTTATTTTATGAAAATTGACACTCATATAATTTATCACACTCCCTTTTTTTACTTAGGATTCACCACACTGCACACTATCCTTCATCTAAAAATGCACAGTCTCGTGGCACCTGGGTGGCTCAGTCAGTTAAGTGTCCGACTTCAGCTCAGGTCATAATCTCACAGTTTGTGAGTTTGAGACCTGTGTCAGGCTCTGTGCTGACAGCTCAGAGCCTGGAGCCTGCTTTGGACTCTGTGTCTCCCTCTCTCTCTGCCCCTCCCCTGCTCGCTCGCTCTCTCTCTCTCTCTCTCTCTCAAAAATAAATAAACATTTAAAAAAATAATACCAAGAGCACACTTTACACACTGAATGTTAGCCAATTTGACAATAAATTATATTTTCAAATAAATGAATAAGGAAAGAAAGAAAGAAAGAAAGAAAGAAAGAAAGAAAGAAAGAAAGAAAAAGAAAGAAAGGTGGGACTAACCACATTTCTTTAAAATAAATTAATTAATAATAATAAATAAATAAAAATGCCCAGTCTCTTAAGAAACTTTATCTTCTGGAGTCTGGATTCATATAACTGATCCTTTGTTCCATTAGCTACAAAAAACAAATCTGTAGTTTACCTTTGGCAAGCAAAAAGGATTCCATAGCATGTACTGGTAACCTTTTCATCCTTTTGTCACTGTTATTTACTTTACGATTTCCTTGATCAAACATTACTTACTTTATTGTTATATATTTATTTAACATCATAAAAATTTGTGGAACAAGGTGAAATGAAACAAGGAATTCTAAAATAGCAACCAATAAAGTCATATAAGGAAGATTAACCAGTAAATGAAAAAAACACCTAATGAACATTATGAAAAATCTTAATGAAAATCAACAATTAAAACCTGACCCTAATAAACTATGGATAAATGTTTGCTATGTAAACGCAAGCATGAAGTAGTTTCTTTCAAAGTAAAAAGGGCTTACCTCAAAACATTTAGTTATAATAACAATGATCATATCTTACTTTTATAATTCACCTGACAGGATTACTTAAGTGAAATCTATTTTCATTTTTACAATTTAACAAAGTTCGTTTTTTATATGAGAAATATCTGTACTTTTAAAGACCAAAATTAGTAAAGTTTAAAGGATGCTACAAAACATTACTAGCTCTAATAGCTGAAAATCAGATGTAGAGGTATTATACATATATTGTAAAATAAAGTATTTCACTTTTGCAGAGGGAGGGTAACATATATGTAACATATCCAGTAAACAGTGAAGCCTTATACAAACAGTATTATTTCATGTAAAAATGGTGGGAAGTGCATACTTACCCTTCTCCTCCCATTCTTGTTATCTTTAGGCGAAAATCCACAGAATTCAAACTAGGAGGTTTCCATTTCAAAATATCATCACATCGACCAGGTTTATATTTCTAAAGTGAATTAAATGACAGTGATTAATAACAAGCTAAAAAATAAACATATCAACTACTTTTTATAGTATGCTTTGTATTTTCTTAAACTGCAATACAGCTGATATACAATGTTATATTAATTGCAGGTGTACAACATAGAAGTCTGACAATTCTACACATTACACACTACTCACCACAGTAAGTGTACTCATCATCCGTTGCCACACAAAGTTATTACAATATTATTGCCTATGTTCCCTATGCTGTACATTTCATCCTCATTACTTATTTATTTTATAATTGGAAGTTTGTGACTCTTAATCCCTTTCAATTACTTCTTATTAAGCAAAACCACTACTTCTTTTCTAAATATAAGTTTTATCTTAACTGATGAGCGAAGCTAGTTACTGACCTTCTTAGTAACAACCTTTCTCCTTTTCCTGCCAAAGTATGCAGACCTTTATTTGTGAAAGTCCATAAAAAGAATGAAACCTGTTATTCTCTCCAATCCTTCTAAAAATGGATAGGAAGTTTGATAGTTTAAAAAAAAAAAAAACAAAAACTGTTTTTCTCTTGTTCAGCTTTACTGTGGCATAATTTACAATGAATAAAGTTAACCAGTGAATTTTAACGCATGGATTCAATCAACTTAAAAATTTCATAATTTGTGCTGCCTTTTGTGCCCTCTTTAAGGAATCTTTGCACATCCTAAGATTGCTACAATTTTCTTAGAAAATTTTATCATTTTAGCTGTTATTTGGGAGTATAAGACCCATCTGAGGTTAATTTATTTATATAGTATGAAGTAAGGGACTAGGTTCATTGGCATATGGATGTCAAATCAATACAGGGCCATTTGTTGAAAAGATTATCTTTCTTCCCTGAGTTGCCTTGGCACCCTTGTCAAAAATTAACCACTTACAGCTACAGATATATGTCTATTCTCACTAATCTGTTACACTGAATAATATGACTTTCCTCCCACTAACAGCACACTGTCTCAACTACTGTGACTTTATAATAATTTTGAAATCTAGTTGTGTAAGTCCTTAAACTTTGATCTTTTTCCAAACTCTCTTAGCTAATGTTTTACTTATATTTCCACATAAATTTGGGGCACCTGGGTGGCTCAGTTAAGTGTCCGACTTCGGCTCAGGTCATGATGTTGCAGTTCGTGGGTTTGAGCCCTGCATCAGGCTCTGTGCTGACAGCTCAGAGCCTGGAGCCTGCTTCGGATTCTGTGTCTCCCTCTTTCTCTGCCCTTCCCCCACTCACACCCTGTCTCTCGCTCAAAAACAAATAAACATTAAAAAATTTTTTCCACATAAATTTTAAAATCAGCTTGTCAATTCCTATGAAAAATAAGTCTATTGGGATTTTAACTAATATTGCACTGAATCAAAAGGTCAATATGGGGAGATAGGACATTTGAACAACACTGAAACTTCCAATTCATGAACATTGCAAATCTGTTTATTTAGGTCTTCCAAAATTTTTTTCAGCAATGTTTTCTGATTTTCAGTATATAAATCATAACACAATTTTTGTTAAATTCATTCCTAATAATTTAATATTTTGGTGGGATTATCAATACAAAAAATCAGATGTGTTTCTATAACAAACAATCAGAAAAGGAAAGCAATTCCATTTACAGTAACATCTAAAAGAACAAAATACATAGGAATAAATTTAACCAAGGAAGTGAATGATCGTATACTGAAAACCAAACCATTACTGAAAAAGTTAAAGAAATAAAAAATGGGAAAACATTCCGTATTCATAGAGAGTGTGATATTGTGATCTACAATAAGAAATAAACATTTGGTCTTTGTCCCATTTCTAGTGCAAAACTCCTAAAACCCTTGGAATTCCCTAAACAAGGCGAGCAATAGAGGTCTTTTGTCCTGTCAATTGAAGTAGATTTTGGAAAGCACTTAACATTGAAAGCTGGTTGCCAGAGCAGCCAACCAAGTGATTAGGGGGTAGGAATTTTCAGTGCCACTCCCCCAACTTCTGAGGAGGAAAGAAGGGCTAGAGGTAAGATTCAACCACCAATGGCCACTGATTTAATCAGTTGGTCCTATCTAATGAGGCTTCCTTAAGAAAACTAAAAAAAGATGGGGCGCCTGGGTGGCGCAGTCGGTTAAGCATCCGACTTCAGCCAGGTCACGATCTCGCGGTCCGTGAGTTCGAGCCCCGCGTCAGGCTCTGGGCTGATGGCTCGGAGCCTGGAGCCTGTTTCCGATTCTGTGTCTCCCTCTCTCTCTGCCCCTCCCCCGTTCATGCTCTGTCTCTCTCTGTCCCAAAAATAAATAAAAAACGTTGAAAAAAAAAGAAAAGAAAACTAAAAAAAGACGGTTTGGAGAGCTTCCAGACTGGTGACCATGTGAAGACTCAGTAAGAGTGGCAAGCCTGGAAATGGCATGAAAACCCTGTGCCCCTTCCCCAGTCCTTGTCTATGCACTGATTCCATCCAGCAAATTAATCAAACCTGAGGGGGGGTCATGGGAACCTCTGATTTATAGCCAGCTGGTCAGAAGTACAGGTGATAACCTGGGCTTGCAACTGGCATCTGAAGGTGGGTTGAGGAGGTGGCAGTGTTGTAGGACACAGCCCTCAATCTGTGGAATTTGACACTACCTCCAGGTGTCAAATTTGAGCTGAACTGTTGTACACCCAGCTGGTGTCCTAGAATTGCTTATCGATGTGGGGAACCCCCACATACACACTGGAATTGGCCTCAGAATACCAATGTAGGAAGGCTTACTATTGTTAAGATGTCAATACTACCAAAGCAATCTACAGATTTAATGCAATCCCTTTCAAAATCCCAACAGCCTTTTGTGCCTCAAATTCGTAAGGAATTACAAGAGACCCAGAAAAGCCAAAATAATCTTGAAAAGAGAACAAACAAAGTTGGAGGATTCGCACATCCCAGCTTCAAAGCTTGGTACAAGGCTACTTGTAAACAGAGATACTGGCATAAAAGTAGACATACAGACCCAACAGAAAAGAATTGAGAGTACAGAAATAAACCTATACATCAATAGCCAACTGATTTTTTTAAGAAGAATGCAAAGTCTGTTCAATGGGGAGAGAATATTCTCTTCAACAAATGATGCTGGGATAGCTAGATTTCCACATGTAATATAATGAAATTGGACTGCTTTGTCCCACCATATAAAAACTAAGTAAAACTGGACCAAGGACCTAAATATAACAACTAAAACCATACAACTCTTAAACAAAAGCATAGGGATAAATTTTCATAATCTTGGATTCTTAGGTACAATACCAAAAGCACAAGCAATAAAAGAAAAAATAGGTAAACTGGACTTCAAATTACAAAACTTCTGTGCATCCTAAGACATTATCAAGAAAGTAAAAAGACAACTTACAAAATGGGGAAAATATGCAAATCATATACCTAATAAAGATTTAATATCTAAAATATATAAAGAATTCCTACAACTTAATAACCAAAGACAACCCAATTTAATACTGGCAAAGAATTTGAATAGACATTTCTACCCAGAACATATAAAATGTCCAATAAGCCCATAAGGAGATGCTTACTATCATTACCCATGAAAGAAATGCAAAGCAAAACCACAATGAGATACCTACTAGGGTGACTATCACCAGGGGAAATAACTAGTGTTAGAGAGGATAAAGAGAAATTAGAACCCACATACATTACTATAAGGAAGATAAAATGATGCAGCCACTAAAGATAACAGTTTGGTAGTTCCCCAAAAAGCTAAACACACATTTACCCTATGATTCAACAACCCCACTATTAGGTACACAGCCAAAAAACAAACAAACAAAAACAAACAAAAAACTGAAAATACAGCCCCAAAAAACTGAAAACAGGGACTCAAACAGATACTTATATGTGAATGTTCAGTGTAGCATTATTCACAGTAGTCAAAAGATGAAAACCTATGTTCCATCACTATAAGAATGGATAAACAAAATACGGTATGTATACTCGATGGAATATTATTCAGCCATAAAAAGGAATGGAATTCTAATGCATGCTACAAAAAGAATGAACCTCGAAAACACCATTACAAGTGAAATAAGCCAGACACAAAAGTATAAAAGTTGTATAACTCCACTTATAGGAAATATCCAGAATAGGCAAATTCATGGCAACAGAAAGTAGATTAGAGGTACCAAGAGCTGGGGTGGGGAAAGGTGAGCTCTCACTTAATGGTTACAGAATTTCTGTTTGGGGTGATGTAAAAGTTTTGGAAATAGTAGAAATAGTTGTAGAACACTGTCCATGCAGTTAACGAGATTACAGGAAAAATAAGTGTTTTAAATGTATTCTGGCAACACAGTAAGAAAATATTTTAGTTAAGTGAATTAAGAACTGATTATAAAGGAATGATCATTGTAAGCCTTGACAAATGGGTAATATTCATTTATGCAGACTTATAGCATGAAGTAAATACAAGTAAAACACAGGAGTAGAAAAATATTAGGATCTACTGAAGGAGAGGCAAGTATGTCTACAGGGAGTGGAGCCATATTATGAGAAAGATATTCATTGGGATGGAAAAATTGCTAAGTGCTCTCATTACAAATATTTTTCTTAAATATAAAAGTCAAACTGCATTCTAACACAGTTTTAAAAATTTGAGAAAAAGTGCAAAAACCCTAGTCACAGGATTAGTTATTTCAAACAGAAGTCCAGGGGCACCTGGGTGGCTAAGTTGGTTAAGCATTCGACTTCAGCTCAGGTCATGATCTCATGGTTCATGGGTTCGAGCTCTACATCGGGCTCTGTGCTGACAGCTCAGAGACTGGAGTCTGCTTCATATTCTGTGTCTCCCTCTCTCTCTGCCCTCCCCTACTCATGCTCTGTCTCTCTCTCTCTCTCTCTCTCTCTCTCTCTCAAAAATGAATAAACGTTAAAAAAAAAAACAAAAAACTTCAAACCGAAGTCCATACAACATCAAATTTAGTAAAACTTACGTTGTACTAACAAAGACAAACCACTGGAGCTGATATTAAAGATATTTTATCTGTAGCAAATTTAAAAATATATGCTATTTCCCCCAAGTCTTATGTTTAAACATGAATGAATATAAAATCAAATATATAATATTTCAGTGGAAGTTTCATCCATTTATTTGCCCTGAGAGATTCACTTAGGTAACATACATCTTTCAGAATGATCACAAATAAATCTCTTTAGACTTATTGAATATAATTTTTTAAAAATGCCAAAACTGCAGAATTTTCCAGTTGTCAACCCATTAATGAGAAGACTCTGATAAAATTTAGTCTTTTTTTCTAATAAAGCATACCTGACAGATATGTCATCAACCTTTTAGTGAGAGTGGTTCACTGTGGTAGTGAGGGGTAAAAAAAGAGCAAGGGAAGAAAGGAAAGTCAGCATCCATCTCAACCCCATTCACGACCTCAGCCGAGAATGTCAGACAAACTATCATTTACTTCTGTTCTCTATTTATGAGCATGAGTATGAGACTACTTAGAAACCAATACCAATCTAAGTTATTAAATGCAGGAAAGGTTAATTGTGTAGTTTTAAAATATTTCACAACAGGTAGCTAATGACCAATTCTAAAAAGAATCTGAATATATAATGTTATTTGTATAATAAATATTAAATATCCTTCGCATTCTTCTCTCCGGAAATCAAGAGCCAAACTTGAATCTAATGAGAAAACAGCATGTACTAATTCTGTTTTTACACAGCAATAATTCATAAACTTAAGTCATTCCTCATCTCCTTGCACACCAAACCATTTATATTCATTTGAAATACTAGACTTGATATTATTGGGAATTCAAAGCACCTTTATGAAAATTAATGAAATTCATATTAATAAATTTTAGAAAAATATGGTAGTTCTCAATTACTTAATGTAAATTCTGCAATGACATAGATTCCATGAATAAAATGTATTTAAATACTTATTAGAATGTAAATTCTACTCCAGCAAAAATAGTATCTAATTCTGTGCCTACAAAACACCTAGTACAATGCTCAACAAATACTTAATAAAAATTTGCATTTTATTGTGCTAAACTTTTAAATTCATTACAAAATATTAGTCTCAGTATATTTAGGTTTACTTTTTAAATAGAATAATTTAGATTATGAAATGACTTAGATTAGCAATATTTGTGAAAGATTAGGTGCATCAATCACTACCAAAAAATCCTTTTTTCATGATCCCCAAAATGATAAGGGCAAAGATATTATATAATACAGGGACTTAGTCTTTTAAAATTAAATATTTATGAGTTACCCAACTTAAAATACAGAATCTTGCTGAACTATAAACATGGATACAAAAACTTTTTTTCAAGCTACAATTTTCAGTGTTTAATTAGGGAGTAATGCATTTTAATTTCATTAAATTCACCAGCATGTATCTAGATTTAAATAATTATTGAACTTATATTTAACCAATACATATTTAGTTCTATAGAAATAAATCTGGTTTTAGCAGGTAAGCTGTGAAGTACAAACTTGGGGGTAGATTATGTCTGAATGCAATCACCTATATAACCCAAGATATCTATCATCCTCTTAAAGAAAAAATGTAATGGATACAAATTCAGAAACAGAGTAAAAGATGTTTGGGAAAGTATTTATCAAATGAGAACAGAACCTGGCGTAGAGGTAGAGGATGGCCATGTGCCAAACAGAAGTCTCTAAAACAGGGATAAAATGAAATGGAGGCATAAGTGATATATTAGTTGGATAAAGCTGCAGTTCTCAGCTAGGGGTGATTCTCCCCCACTTTCCGCACCTCCATATTTGGCAATGCCTGCATTTTTGGTTGTCACACTAAGGAGGGGTAGGGAGTGCTGCTGCCATCTAGTGGGCAGAGACCAGAGATGTTTCTAAACCTAAAACCTGCAGGGCAGCTGCCCACAACAAAGAACTATCCAGCCCAAAATGTCAGTGGTACCAAAGTTGAGAAACTCTAATGTAAAGGAAGCTGACAGTAATAACAGCAAAGAGGAGAAGACATTTATTTCCTTTTTGCCTCTACTAACTACTAACTTCATGATTTTAAGAAAGTTCAAAGTGGGACTTTATCTATCTTGCTTGTAAAAATGCAGAAATAGTATTGTTTGCCTAAAAAATGGTATCTAGACTAGAGATACCTAATACTATGTAGCCCTATGCTACTCTATGATTCCCACTAGTAAAATGTGAGCAGTTATGTTATCATATTCCATCAAGGCCCTACACTGAAACCTGAGGCATAATGCCTTCTTCACAAGGATCACACCCTGAAGCTAAGAAAGATCCCTGGCCTTACTATATTAATTTTATTTTTATTGTTTTTCTAGCATTTAGTTTTAAGGAAAACAGAAGAAGTCCTATCTGGTACTGCTACTGGATACAGGAGTAAAACAACTCCAGACTTAGTGACTTGGTTATTTGTCCATGTTTCATGGAGAAGCAAATAGCAAATATCCATTATACAAAATCAAGACATATAAATACCCTATATGGGAGAAAAGTCATTCAGTCAACACAGAGTACTTAGAGTATGCGCCCAGTTATCATACTAGTTGGAGAAGATAGACTAACAAGACAGTGAGCTCAACCACAATGAGGCTTCTGAACTTGTCATTTTAGTGTAAAATTATTAGAGAATTGAAACAATTTCTTGGTTTATTCAGATTGGAAAAATTACCCAAAAATATTTTCAGATTACTATTTCTGCTCTCTTATTCACAAGTCTAATTAATTTCTTCTTGCTATTGTTGTAAACCTGTGGCTAATGAAACAATTTTTGAAAAAAAAAATACAGTTATACAAAGACTTCTGAAACTTCAGCTTTAGCTTCTGTATCTGGGCAGTTCCAGAGAACTACAGTGATTTTAAAATTTAGTCAATAAGGAAACTGGGATAAAGGTGGGTTAAATTAAAATAGCCAATTAATATCAAGACCAGTTAATTGACCTGAATAAGAATACTAGAGAAATGAGCAGACCTGAAAACATGCAGTAAACTCCCTCTTTTTACAGATAAACAAAATGACAACCAGACTGGTTACAACTTGTCCAAAACACTCCCAAATCGAAGTAATGCAAAAATCTTCATACCATTAACAAAATAAAATGTATCATTTGTCCAAAAGCAAATGATGAAAGGTTGAAAAGGGTAGATTAAATGATCTCATGAGTTGAGATTATAAAACTGTTCCAAAGGAAACCAATTTTAAGTCAGTTGTTTTCTAATTACTCTAGTTTTGTGCAGGGGGATGAGTAGGAGGAGAAAGCAACTGGCAAGTGGCCTGGATAGTGGGGAAAAGACAGCTCAGAGAACCTAATAAACTTCTTCAGCATCTAACCATTTAGCTCATACTACCCGTGAAAACCTACTAAGCCAAGTATCTAGACCTATCCTTAGCATGGGCCTAAATCTCCCAGGGCACCCTGATCCTCTCTCTGGGCCCACTAAAGTATCTCCACTCCTCCATCAGTCTGCACTCTCTCACCTCATACACTGTAAGGTAATGTGCCGCTATGTCAAGTTTCTCCATAGAATGCAGGTGCTTTATCCATCTTTATTATTTCTAAAACTCAGCAATGAATATGACATATAGTAAGCACCCAGTTTATTAGATGAAGGAATGAGCTAATACATTCCACAACTCCAGGTTAATACCCACTTAATACCTAAGATTATTGTCATATGGTAAAAAATTCCATTAGCTTTTAGACCTAGCAGACTCACAAAGTTTCTCCTTTTCTCTGGTAGACACAAGTCTAAATAAAAGCAGTCTACTGATAGATGATCAAATTCTAGATACAAGTAATACCTGCAGCCTAGTGACTTTTATACATCAACTAAGTTAACCACTTTTTTGCTAATTTATACTACATAATATCACTAAAATGCTTTTCTATGCTTCTAGCATTGGTATGAAGAATTGCTATGACACACAGTGCTCTCAGATGGAAGGCAGATAATTTAGTTAAAAAAGGCAACCGGAGTAATTTTGCCCTCCTGTCAAAACTAGTTTAAGAGAACAACTCAATTTCTTTATAAAACAGTGATTTAATAAATCTGGCTTTAAAACAACTCCAAGAGTCCCAATTATCTCAGGAAGCAAAGAAGCTCTCAAAAACTTCATAACAAAAATAATTTTATAATTTTATGTTACATTACTGAACATGGAAACACACACACACATACTCCTTAAAAGAGAGATGACAGAAAGCAAAGAATAGCAAAGAAAACACATACACAGATAGAGGTATCACACAACAGGGCATGGTAGACAGGGAATGGAAAAAAAAATCAATATATATTACTACATAGGCTTATTCTGCTTCATTAAAAACCATCAGAGAAACATTAACATTAAACATTTATCAGAGGTTTTAAAAAACTGTCTATTAAAGTCATTTGGGGTAAATTTCAACATCAGAATCAATTTTGAATATACATTCTTCAAGTATCTATTCTCTGCCCTTTTTTACAGTTACTCACAGCATATAATCCACTCCTTTAAAGCTCCAAGTACACCCACAATAAAAGTTACCTCTAAATCTTCATCTGTAGTCCAAGCCAAGTGTTCGCTTGAGGTGTGGGGGCGGGGGGCAGGGTGCTGTCCTGTGCATCATAGAAGGTTTAGCAACATCCCTGGCCTCTGCTCACTGATACCAGCACCAACAACCACCCCCTTTCAGTTGTGCTAATGAAAAATGTCTCCAGACACTGTCATATGTCATCTAGTGAGTGAAATGGCCCCAGTTGAGAACCACTGGTCTAGAGTATGCATTCACTCTTTTTCTTTTCTAGCAAATATCTATTGATCAACTAGAAGGTCTGTGTCAACCTCTGCTAGAGGCCAGAGAGATGAAGGTAATGTGGGTTTTCAGACAAATAAGCAATTAAAACAGATTGTGAGTTTTATGAAATGTGCAGTTCAGAGCTGTAACGGCAGGAAATAGAAGATATAACATATAATCAAAACGATCGAGAAGCTTCCCAGAGGAAGTGAAATTTAAACAGAAGAGTTATAGGAGGGTGCCTGGGAGGCTCGATCGGTTAAGCGACCGACTTCAGCTCAGGTCATGATCTCACAGCTCGTGGGTTCGAGCCCCGCGTCAGGCTCTGTGCTGACAGCTCAGAGCCTGGAGCCTGCCTTGGATTCTGTGTCTCGGTCTCCCTCTCTGCCCCACCCCCACTCGTGCTCTGGCTCACTCACTCGCTCGCGCGCGCTCTCTCTCTCTCTCTCTCTCTCTAAAATAAGAGAGGCGCCTGGTGTCTCGGTTGGGTGTCCAACTTCGGCTCAGGTCATGATCTCGCTGTTTGTGGGCTCAAGCCCCGCATCGGGCTCTGTGCTCACAGCTCAGAGCCTAAAGCCTGCTTTGGATTCTGTGTCTCCCTCTCTCTGCCCCTCCCCTGCTCATGCTCTGTCTCTCTCTGTCTCTCAAAAATAAATACACGTTAAAAAACAATTTTTTTAATAAATAAACATTTAAAAAACTTTTTTTAAGCAGAGAGTTATAGGGAAAAAGAAGGAGTGTAAGCACAAACAAGAGAAAGTACAGTGAGACATTCAGAATGTATACAAAACACAGCACCTAATATTCACCCTCTGAGAACCTACTACGGTATAGGTACTAAAAATATCAATGTGAAGGAGATCAATGTGGCCTTTGCTTTCATGGTACTTATAGTCCAGTTAGGAAAATATGAATTCTTAAAATAACTAAAAATCACAGTATGGTGTGAAATGCTTTGGAATCAACAAAAGTTCTGTGGTAGCTGGGGAGAATCGCACTCACCTAGCTGGAACTGGCTTTCCCAAACAAGCAAAACACCTAATGTGACATTCAAAGGATGAATGGGAGTAATACAGGAAAGAAAAAAACAGTTTGAGGCAGAAGAAACAGCTTGTATAAATATGTGCTCATTATAGAATACTTCAGTTTGCAGCTTTTACAAAATGAACCGGTCTACCAGCAGAAAGAGCCACTAAAGTTATCACCGAAGTTCAACAAAAGGAAAATAAATTTTTTTTTCATTCTAAATGGACAGAATGCATCCTTTCAAATACTTCCTTCTAAAATTCTGAATTGTCACAAGCATAAGAGATGGGAGATGTCAAAAATAAGCCCTATCTTGTTGCTGACCCCAGTATGTCCCCAGATGCTAAAATTAGAGCATTAACAAAATATACATTTAAAGATACAGAGGAACAAATTCTGAAAAGCAAAGTGCAAAATAACATGCTACCTTATGTTATTATGTATTAACATATGTGTAATTGAAATTGAAAAGTTAAATTAAAAACTAACAATAATAGATAACAAGAAGGGAGGACATGTGAGAGGGAGGCTTTCTTCTATGTATTATTTTTTTTTTTTACTACATGTTAAAATTTCTGTATTGTCTGGTTAAAAATTAAAAATATACCACTGTAAAACACAATTTTTAAAAAATATCTGCCATTAACAATTCAACATTGAACCTAAGTTATCCATAAAAAAGAACTAACCTTAATTCATTGTGTTTAGTATGTATCATTTATATGAACACTGACTGATTTTGTACATTATATATTTACCTATTGGAATTCACTGATTCGTTCATTTTTGTTAAGTCCTTATTTATATTTATTTCCCCTTGCTCTGCTACCAATATATCATCATTAGCAGTGTCTTTTAGTTGTACAATAATGTTATTTATCTATATTCAACTGAGACTGATTACGAATTATTCACCTTTAGCTGTTTATTTTGTCAACAAAATTCATGGAAGTGAAATATCTTATTTATTAAGAAAACTAGAAGAAAACAAAGCAAGCTAAGAATATTTTGCTGCGTTCTAAAAGTTGAAAAAGGAAAAAAATTAAAAATAAACAAGGTGTATTTTCTTTCTTGGCACTTCACTATCACAGTTCTTTGGAAATTATTATATTTTTCAGTAAAAAATAACACATTTTGAGAAAAGATAGAATGACACTTTTCCAGTCTGCCAGGAAACAGAGCCCTTCTTCAAATGAAGACCTATCAAAATATGCAAGCAAATGTCATGGCAACAGAAGCTCTCACCATGGTAACATCATCTCTGCTTCAGAGGAAAACCACTCTAATTCGTCATGTACTCCAAGACAAGGCATTAGACTAATTCCAATTTTCATTTTACAATCTATCCATAACATTCAATATACCTGGCAGTAGTAAAGGTTTAATAAAAACATTAATATTTCACAAGAAAGCAATATTAAAATCAAAGCTGACTCAATTTACATGCAAACTGATTAATGCCAGATACAAAATCAAGCTGACCCACCTTACAGAAAATCAAGATAGTGATGAAAACAAAAAAAAATTGTATCACGACCGCTTAAGAGTAAATACTCTTGACTCAATATGGGAACAATTATATGTTTAATATTCACAGTATAGCTGGTAGATAAAGAAAAGCCTTTTTAAAAAATAAAACAAAGAATTTTTATTATTTTTATTATTACTACTATTTTGCAATTCATTATATATTTGTTTTTATTTCCATGATGGATTATTAATGGCACAAAAATTCTTACTTAGAAACATGAGTCTCCAGATGACAAAAGTAAAATCAAATATGAATTTTAAAAGGTTAGAAATTAATCAGTTACTACCATGAATAAAATTTTACTATGCTACGTAAATCATTAAAATCTTGTAAGAGCCAGTTAACAAGTATTATCAACTTTGTAAATTAAATTAAAAGATCTTATAGCCGTCAAGTAAAATAATTTACTACCTATAGCATATTAAAATGCCAAGTCATTTTAAAATATTTATTTTTAGATGACAAACCACAAAAAGTTAGCAATTCAAATTGTCAATAAAACCATAAAACTGAAAACCTTGTATATGAGTCTAATAAAACCTAACTGGTTTATGGTGTAGACTAATAATCAGATGATCACTTCAGTTTGATCAAAGTTTGAACCTCAACCCTTAAAAATACATAGGTTTATAGTAAAATAAACAGCTAATTTTTTCTTTGAAGAAAATACCCATTTTCTCTCAAAATATTTAAATATTGTATCAAACAGCTTACATATGAAATTTTTAAAAACCATGTTCGTGAATAAAGTAATATAAGTAAGTCACCTTTACGTAAAAATCAGTTATTTTTACATCAACAGCAAAGCACATGGGGAAACGAATAAGCAGCATGTGATAAAGAAGAGAGTAAACTGCCTTCAAATCTAATTTTGGTCATTAAATTGAGAGTAAGGGGAAATCACTAGAGAGAAAGAAGATCACTCTAGATGCAACAAGAAAAAAAGACTGAAGGGAGACAAAGTGAATGTTGCAGGACCAGCCAGGATGCCACAGCAGCTGACCAGGCAAGAGTCAACAAATGGTAAGTCAGATTAGAGCCGTGGTAGTGGTTATGGAGAGAAAAGGGAATAATTTATGAGATATTTAGGTGATAAAGCAGGAAGATTGGCAAGACTTGGACGTGGATTAGAGGGATGAAAGAGGGGAAGATGTCAAAGATGACATCTAGATTTCTCATTTAAGAAGCTGCATTTAAGTAAGTGGGGGTAGCAAATGCTGGGAAAGGAAAGGTGTTTACAGTTTGCATATTTGCTTGTTTCTGAAAAATTCAAAAGGCAGTATCAAGGTAGGCAATTAGATTAATATACATGGAGTGTAAACAGAAATTAAAGTCTGGCTTGTAGGAAATAACTAAAGCCATGAGTGCAGATGAGATTTCTAGGGAGAGAGTAGAGAATGAGAAAAAAATGAAGGTCCAGGACACTGAGCCTTGAGAAAGTCCAAACTTCAATGATTAGTAGAAAACGAAGAACTTGAATGAGATGGAGGAGAAATAGTATGACTAGAAGAAATTAGGAACATGTGGTGTCATAGAAGCCATGAGAGTACTTCCAAAAACAGTGCTAAAAAATAAAATGAGCTGAAAAATAATCTTGATTTTGCAATGAAGAGAGATTATCAAAAAAGCAAATGATTCAAATGATATTTACTAAGGCAAAGCCCTTTTAAAAATACAATCTTATCCAAAACTACAATATACAAAAGAACTAAGTCGGAGCTGCTGTGATGTAAACACAATGCTTACCTAGTAACCTGTCCTTCCATGTGATCCCGAGGTAGTTAACAGAAAACAACAATTTTGGAAATTAGTGTTTTGAAACCATTGGGCTAATCTTGGAAGTATCTCTTCATCTCAGATTTTCTATAATTCTATAAACGCAATTTAATCTACTTTGTTTAAATTGAGGCTTTCACAATAATTAATGGCTGCTCTGTGTTTTAGTAAATATCAGATACTGGTGTATTCCTTTATAATCACAAAAAAATACTCTAAGCTCTATTTTCCTGAACACACCATTAATTAACTTTGCTTTCCTTTTTCTTATAAAAATAATAAACTATGTGAAACACAGAACATTAAATGAAATGGTAAGGAAACTTTCCTCTAAGCTGGTGCTGGGAACTTTGCCCTCAACAGAATCACCACTTTTATGGTATCTTTATCACTATTTTTCAGTATTTTCTCAAGATTCAAATATTTTCTCTTTTTTTTTCTTTTTAGCAGGAGTAACATTTTCTACCTTTTATTCAACTTGAATTCACTCACTGTAATTAATATAATAGAGCAGAATTAACTTTTTGCTAAGTTTTAAGTAACTAGCACCAAATAAATATAGGCCAAAGAGTTTTTTCACAAGTAAAAGCACCAGAATCCTCTCATCTTTCACCATTCATTTGCTTCTGGAATATTTCTGTAGTATCAGAGAAGGGATCAGAGGTTAAAAATCAAGCTCTGTCTACCCCAACCAGGACCGCCTCTCCACTTTACACAGACTCACTCGGATTGCTAGAATGGTCACTCAATCAGTTCTTTTCTTAAGTTATTTGAATTGTTGGGTCAAGGGAGCCAAGAGATGCAACACCACACTGTGAGAAGTTTTGAAGATTTTCTGATAAATGTGGTGGACTGAACAGGTGCATTTATATCCACTGTGATTTGAAACCTCACTAAAGTAGGAGTTACAGAAAAGAGTTATCAACAGAAAAGGAAATACAGGAGAGAAGACAACAGCAGAAAACAACATGTCAATACATTTTTGAAAGACAGAAAGGAGCTGGAGAAGTTAGTAAGGCACAGAGCCCAGAAAACTGAATACTCAGTGCTTGCAGATGAGGACACCAATGAAAGCAATTCATGCTACATGCCACAGTTCCCCAGAATGGATTAAATAACGTAGGAAACAGATAACCAAGAAGGCTGCCAAGGGGGACAGAACTGAAAATAAGGAGAATTGTTGAAAATCTTTATAAGGAACATTAAAGTCTTTAGTTCCCTCCTCCACCCTGGGCAAAAGGCAGGAGATAGATACCCTTATTCTGTGGAAAAACTGAAGGACAGAAGCTCAGTCCAGAAGATTCAAGCATAACTGAAGAGGCAAACTGAAAGTTCAGCAAAGCTTACCTACTGAACCTTGGGCCCTCGCCCCCTTTATCTTCTCTTTTCCAAGAATGCTAACAGCCAAGCAAAGCAACCAAGAAAGACCCTGAAGTCTTGGTCTTTAAAGAGGCAAAAGAATTCCAGAAAAAAAGAACTATAGATTCTAAAATTTGGATAACTCCCAATAGGTTGTCAGCCAGAGCCCGCCTTGGATCCTCTGTCCCCTTCTCAGTCTGCCCCTCCCCCACTCGTGCTCACTCACACCTGTGTGCGCGCGCGCTCTCGCTCTCTCTCTCTCTCTCTCTCTCTGAAACAAACATTAAAAATTTTTTAATAAAAGGTGAAAGATTTACACATATGATCTCACTCGTGGAATTTAAGAAACAAAGCAGATGAACACAGGAGAAGGGAAGGAAAAACAAAATAAAAACAGAGACGGAGGCAAACCATAAGACTCTTAAATACAGAGAACAAACTGAGGGTTGCTGGAGGGGTGGTGGGTGTGGGGATGGGCTAAATGGGTGATGGGCATTAAGGAGGGTACTTGTTGGGATGAGCACTATGTTATTTTAAGTGATGAATCACTAAATTCTACTCCTGAAACCAATACTACACTATATGTAGTAGTAAATTCAACTAACTTGAATTTAAATTTTAAAAAATTTTTATTTAGATTTAAATTTACATATATTTTAACATGATAAAAAATACCATATTATATATATTACTATGACTATATACCACATTAATTTGCCATAAGTGCCCATCACTTACCCTGCCTGCACTTAATTATTAAAGCTGAGTTCATGAAAGTTTTTAGATTTCCCCAGAAGAGAAATGTAAAAATGTTGGCAAATTTTACATTAAAAATTAGTACTTAGTCTGATTAAGGTTCATAAATTCTCATTCAGAACTTGCTTTAAATAGCCCAATGAAGGTAATTTACAAATCATACAAGGGCAGAATAAAAATTTATATTACGTATTAGCGTCCACAGCTATTAGATGGAAATACTGTATCAAGCTAGATAACTGTGGAAGGTTGAAAAATGGCCCCAAAGATAATTGGGAAAGTTTATCCAAGTTTTTTTAATGTTTATGCATTTATTTTTGAGAGAGAGAGAGAGAGAGAGAGAGAAAGCAGGGGAGGGACAGAGAGAGAGGGGAAACGAAGAGTCCAAAGTAGGCTCCAAGCTCCGAGTCGTCAGCGCAGAGCCCAATGCAGGGCTCGAACCCACAAACCGCGAGATCATGACCTGGGCCCAAGTCAGACACTTACCTGACTGAGCCTCCCAACCACCCTGATCCAAATGGTATCTATACCAGAAATAGAAAATGGTATTGCTTACCCCTAATAAGTAGTCCTAAAATTAGCTATGATGAATATGAATCAGGGATACTAAGTTATCCCTGACAATATATTGCCTTTAAATAGTGGAAAACCAGACCCACACTTATTTGATTGAAAAGGGAAAGATTAGCAAGCCTTAGATATTAAAAACTAGAAATAAATAGACTTTATAAACAAAGAGTAAATAAAAACTGGAATGGGACTGAATTTCTCATTGTGTGATGCAATGTCATTTAATACTCCATCTCTGGACGATTTAAAATCACATCTACCACCACTGGAAACTACAACTGTGTGTAATCAATTCTGCTCTTACCTCTTTACACAGAAAACTTAGAGCTGCTGAAAAGGAAAATTAAGGTCTTTCCTTTGGATATGCAATAGCAATCACAAAAGGCCATTTTACTTGGTAAAGACAAGGAACTTGATGACAATACATAAGCACAGTGGTTTCAATACCGAAGAATTAGGCAAAAGAAAAAATGTAAGTATTCTTTCTTTGAAAGCAATGAAAAGAAATCATAAGAGTCATGAATTATTAGAAAAATAGATCTTAAACTCTGCTTCCTTTAGCAGAATATCATGAATACAGTGCTTGATAAGGTCATTCAAGTTCACCTACTTAATAGAAACTTATGCCTTCATTTTTTGAAAGATGTAGAAAAGTCAAAAGTCTCTGTGTAGAAACCAAGTACATTCTTACCCGTGGCTTTGGTAAATCAAAAGTTTAAAAATGGAATATGTAGGACCCCACCTGTGGTGGTGGCCCAAACTACAAACACAGTATGTAAGAATAGAAAAATCAGATTGAAATTGCAAAGTAAAATCATAAAAAAATAATAAATGCTACAAAGCTGGATACAATGAAATTTTGGATATGAGCAAGAAAATAGCTCTCCTGGATACATTTATGCTAAATTGGAGCCTATTCTGGATGGCAGAGTTAATACATTTTATACTCAGAATATCCTTTTGAAGATTTAACACAAATACAATAGAAATGAAAAAAAAAAACAGAATTGGCAGACATGTCAGTAAGTACCACATCCTTCTTATAGCCACATGACAATCTATCAATTAACAGTAAAGTCTCACTAAAGGGCACACTATACACATTGTGAAAGGTATGCATTTGTGGTAAAAATTAAGACATAATTGACAAAGTATTGTACTTTTGAGAAATAAAACTAGATTGAAAATGATCATGAGAAAATACAATTACAAATGAAACACAGACTAAAATCATTAAACTTTCATGGAAAATGAAAAGGATTAACCAAAGACTAGTACAGTATACTGCTATATTATCACGTAAACTTTTATCAAAATAAGTAGTTGTGAAATATTTTTTATAACAAAATATTGTTATAAGTCTTTTGTAGATATATACTAACCTAAGGATCTGTTAGGCTAAATTAATAAGAAACTGATAACGTCCACTGATGAACAAAATGTGATCCTTGCAAAGCCATTCCATCTACTACGTATAATTTAGCATGCAAAAGTGAGAATTCTATTGAAATGATGACAGGAAAAAAAAACAATAGAAATAAAGTCATATAATGGTGACAATGATAAACTTCACAAAAACTCTATCTATTGCAACAGTCTAAATTTCCATTTAAGAGATGTATTGTTTTTAGGAAAATAAAATAAGAGTTTATTCTCTCTCTTATTAAGAATTCTTTACCCAAAACATTTTCCCAGATGTTGGCAGGAAGAAGGAATTCTTAAGTGTTGATTTATATTGACATACATTGATCATCATATGATCATTTCAGAATTTCAGAGCTAAGTTATCACAAAAACTCTATCTATTGCAACAGTCTAAATTTCCATTTAAGAGATGTATTGTTTTTAGGAAAATAAAATAAGAGTTTATTCTCTCTCTTATTAAGAATTCTTTACCCAAAACATTTTCCCAGATGTTGGCAGGAAGAAGGAATTCTTAAGTGTTGATTTATATTGACATACATTGATCATCATATGATCATTTCAGAATTTCAGAGCTAAGTTATTAATTATAGCCTGTACATTTTACAGATGAAGAACTGGAGAACCAAAGAGATATTAAGTGGCTTATCTTAATCAGAGACCAATTCTAACCCACTGCGAAGTCTCTGAGAAGAATATTCAAGTAGCAAATCTAACATTATTGTTTCATGAAGAATAAATAGGTGTTTGCATTTGGGGCTCTGCAAGGAAACAAGTGAGACTTTAAGTTACTGAAAACTTTCATAAAAGAAAAAAAAGACACAGCATAAAATAGATTATACATATGCATGTATAACAAGAAAAATAAAATAGGTATAAATTTTTAAATAGTCTGCCTATATTTCTTTTTGGTCTGATTGCTGAGACTAGGACTTCCAGTCTCTGCCCTGTTCCTGACCACAGAGGAAAAGCTCTCAGGTTTTCCCCACTGAGGATGTTATTTGCTGTGAGCTTTTCATATGGCCTTTATTATTTTGAGGAATGTTCTCTCTGTCCCAACTTTGTTGAGGGCCTATATCGTGAATGATGTTGTATTTTGTCAAATGCTTTTTCTGAATCTGTTTAGAGGATCACATGGTTCTTATCCTTTCTTTTATTGACGTGGCATATCACATTGATTTACAACTGCACCAAAACCCATAAGATAGGAATAAACCCAGCCAAAGAGGTAGAAGATCTGTACTCTGAAAACTATACAACACTTATAAAAGAAACTGAAGAAGACATACACAAAAAATGGAAAAACATTTCTATGCTCAAGGGTTGGAAGAACAAATACTGTTAAAATGCCTATACCCAAAGCAATCTACACATTTTTTAAAATGTTGTTTTTAAGAGAGAGAGCACACAAGTGGGGCAGGGGCAGAAAGGTGGGGGAGGGCAGAGGATCCAAAGTAGGCTCAGTGCTGAAAGCAGCAAGCCTGATGCGGGGCTCGAACCCATGTCCTGCGAGATCACAACCTGAGCCAAAGTCAGATGCTCAACCAGCTGAGTCACCCAGGTGCCCCAGCAAGCTACATGTTTAATTCAATCCCTATCAAAATAGCACCAACACTATTTACAGAGGTAGAACAAACGATCCAAAAATTTGTATGGAACTACAAAAGACCCCAAATAACCAAAGCATTCTTGAAAAAGAAAAGTAAAGCTAGAGGTATCACAACTCCAGACTGCAAGTCATATTACTAAACTATAGGGATTAAGACAGTATGGTACTGCCATAAAAACAGACACATAGATCAGTGGAACAAACTAGAAAACCCAGAAATGGACACACAACTATATGGTCAACTAATCTTCGACAAAGCAGGAAAGGAATATCTAATGGAAAAAAGACAGTCTCTTCAGGGGCACCTGGGTGGCTCAGTCCGTTAAGCGTCTAACTCTGATTTTGGCTCAGGTCATGATCTCACACTTTGTGAGATTGAGCCCCAGTCAGGTTCCACTCTGACAGCACGGAGCCTGCTTGGGATTCTCTCTCTCTCCCTCTCTCTCTCTCTCTCTCTCTTTCTCAAAATAAATAAATAAAACTTAACAAAAAGTTCTTTTAAAGAATTTAAGGAAAGAAGTAGTGATAATCATAACAAATGAAAATACAAGGCAATTCCTAACTCTAGGCAAAAAAAGTTTCCTATGAAAATAAAATATTATACAACTTGACTCAGATGTGAACAATATTTATGTTACAACAGAAATACAAATACTGAATATTCATTTGACCCAAAATGTGATATAATTATAATGGGATGACAGAAGGAGAAGGGGTGATGTTGGAGGAGTGAAAGAGCTCAATCCTGTTCTTCAACAGCAGAGAGTAGGCAGATCATGTATAAAACAGAAAACCAAGGAAGAGCAGCATAAACAGATTTTGTAGAAGTAGGGAGGGAAAAGAAAAAAAACACAGCTAAAACAACAGAAAATAATCCCCTCCAAGGAGTGGTACTTTGAGTGTGGGGAAAGTAGAAGAGACAGCGCTATTTTTCAGTACAAGCCAAGATATTTTACTTTTAAAACCATGGCATGTATTATTATGTGTTACTTGAAACTTATAATATTTTTCCACAATATTACCTCCTATATTTTGAATGTACCAAAAAAAAAAAAAAAAAAAGGAAAAAACTGTAAGTAATAAGGAGGCATAAATCCTCAAAAAACTATTATACCCAGATCTAAATTACATATATCATGATTGAGCAGCATTTATGTCAGAATGTAAGGACAGGTCAACATGAGAAAATCACTGTAACTTACTACATTAATGTTATTAAAAGGAAAACAACATGGCAATCTCAATCAAGAGATACCGAGAAAGCATTTGTTAACTCCCAAAATCTATTTATGATTGGGGGAAAAAAAAAAAACTTTGTATGAACAGGAACAAAAATTTCTTGGCATGATAAAAGTTATCTAACTGAAATCTACCAAAAACATACTTAAGAGAGAAAATTTAGCCACATTCCCTTTGAAGTTGAGAATAAGGTATGAATGTCTCCCCCTCCTCCACCCAATAAAGTGTATGTTTCAGCCAGTACTAGAGGTCTTGGCCAATTGGTAAAATTAGACAATTATTAGAACTAAGACTATTCAGCAAGATTCTTGAATCAACAAAATAAATCAATCAATGTGGCAGTACATCAGAAGTACCAACAAAGACACCATTTATTGTGAAAATGGAAAATAAATATATAGAAATTAGACAACAGTTAAAAACTCAAACTCAATTAGAGAACAGAAAAAGACCCGAAAACAGCTAAACCTTATTCATTGAGATGATTTAACACTGTAAAAACATCAATTTTCTCCAAACTAAATTCAAAGCAATTCCAACTGAACTCCTAATTCCAACTGAACAAAAATTTCTGGGTAACCAGAGAAACTATTTCTGAAATTTATATGTTAAACCAAATGTCCTCACATATTTAAGAAAATCCTGGCAAAGAGAGACTTGCCTTACCAGATATCAATTACAAAGTCATTGTAATGACAAGTGTGGTTACTAGGATGGAAACAGACTAATACATTGGCTGACTTTCCTAGACATCCCAGAGACTGACTTCCGTGTCAGATCATTTCTCTTACATTTATCAAAATCTCACATACACTTGAGTATGAACCACTTAGTTTAACACAGTAAAATTTATTGTAATTACTATTATCTTTAGACTTTATTTCAATCTAGGGAGTTTAAGCCTGGAAAATACTAGAACTCAAAGATCTAGTAACTTCCATCTTCCTAAGATAGCATTTTCTACAATTTCTATCCCCAGCCTCTAACTCTCCTTCATCACCTCTTCCCTCAACCACAGAAGAGTTTCCCTCCACCTGTTTGGCAAAGGGGACTGGAAGGAAGACAGAAGACAATCACATATCTACATTATATTTAGGCCTACATATTAAAGTTCTAGTGTTTATGTAACTTATATATAATATAGTGTTTAATACACAGTTTTCAAAAATATTAGTTTCTTTCCCTTTTCCACAGGCATCCAGGTTGAGGTCTCTCAATACAACTTCTCAGCTACACCCGTGCCCTAATTTCTAAGGATAGTGTTACTGACGGACCAATGGAGCTTATGAGACAAACTGCAGCACGTGATGAGGTATAGCACATGAAATACAACTCTACCAAACATGAACGTGAGTTAGAGTCACATGGAGAGCTTATTAAAGCACAAATTGCTAGGCTCCATCCCAGGGTTTCTGATCAGTAGGTCCAAGGTGAGCTGCTTTTATAACAACTTTCTGGGTCAGGCTAATATTCCTTGTCCACGGGCTACATTTTGAGAAAGAGTGCCCTAGAGAGAGCACAAGTTGTGATAGGAGGGTAATTTTGCTCTCTGGGGGAAAGTAGGCAGTGATTGCATATATTTTTGGTTGTCACAAACTGAAGAGATGGATTAGGGGAAGAAGTAATCCTGGCACTAGTAAATACAGACCAAGGATCCTGCTAAACACCCTACAACACACAGGACAGTCCTCCACAGAAAAGAATTATCTGGCAAAAAAAGGTCACTGGTGCTAAAGTTGAGAAACCATACTATAGAGTAAAATGTAGCTTATTCCAAAATATGACTTGATCATTCAGTCAAAGTTCTTCAGTGAGTTTCAGAAATTTGACATATAATATTCAAAGAATTGTATTTTAAGTATTAAAAATTATTTGAATTTTACTCATCCATCCATGACAAATTTAGAAATATTAATATTTAAAGGTAGATTGGGCTACAGAAAGAAATAAGCGTTTATGTAATATTACTGGTAGATTTCTAGTACAGAAATAATTAACATTCATTTTGCAAGAACTAACTTCCTTGAAAAATAAGGATCAATAATATTTACTTCTTAAGCTGAGTGAAGAGCTAACAATTGTTCATTTGACCATTACATATATTTAGTAGAAATATTTTATAATAACTTGTTTTAAGGAAAAGCAGTTATCAATCCTAAGTAAATATACCTCAGGAAAATGTACTTTATATATACAAGCAGGTATAGACACATATTTACATACATAATACATACTACAAGTGCTCCACGCACATGCACACGCACAAACACACACACATTGCTATACACACACAAATGAACTTACTCCAATAGGCTGAAAGATAAGTCCATCCATTTCATGGCTGACTTCTTTGGCAAAATTTCCTTCAAGTAGCTATAAAATAAATACACATATTTTTAAAAATAATCACTTAAAGAGTATTTTAATTTTTTATAAGCTTTATAAAAACAATATATAAGCTTTAAGAACTGAAATACAAGGAAAGGGCTCAGTCGATTAAACATGTGACTCTTGATTTTGGCTCAGGTCATGATCTCACAGTCATGAGATTGAGTCCCACATTGGATTCCATGCTGAGTGTGGAGCCTGCTTGGGATTCTCTCTCTCCTCTCTCTCTCTTACCCTCCCTAGCTCATTCCCTCCCCCAACCTCTCTAAATAAACAAACAAACAAACAAACTTAAAAGAAAAAAAAAATGAACTGAAATACAAAAAGGGAAATAGGTGATCCAGAGAGATCTAAGTTAGTTAACATTTGCAAGATATTCTTAATGTACGAAGATTTTTTCATGTCAGGCTAAATATCTTAAATAGTCAAAATAACAGAGAAAATATTTTTTAAAATATATATTTGAGCCAGCACAAAAGGAAGGAAGACAGAAGCCAAAAGCAAAGTGAAATCAAAAATTGAGAAGTAATAAATACAGGGAATAAAGTATAAAACATACACAAAAGAAGGAAACAGCAGAGAAGCTTGTGAGGGGATAGATAGAGGCTGGGTGGGGCAGGAGACACATCCCCTGAGAAATCTGTAACCATTAGTGAGCTCAGACATGGGATTGCAGTCCAAAAATATAGTATTTGTGTCTTCCTCACATGCATAAGCAGAGGATTTTTAATTTTTTTTCTTTTTTGTCCTTTTTGTTGTCTTTTTTAATATATTTTTTCAAGCAGAGAAATGCATTACAAGGGATACACAGTATAAAATACAAATGACAGTTTTTTCAGTGTCCTTATCTACTAAAGAGTAGGTATAGGCCCAAAGCTATCCAATAATTTCTGAGCATGTAGTTTTAAATGCTTCTGTTTACCTTTTAAATGCTTTTTATTATTATTTATTATTAAATGCTTCTGTTTTCTGTTTAAATGCTTCTTTTTACTTTTTAAATGCTTTTTATTACATTGAAGAAAAGAAGATGTGACTGATGGAAGCCCAAAACATTGATTTCTGTATTTCAGAGAACAGATGCACTTTCACAGAGCCATAGTCTGACGAACTTAGAGTGCAGTCAGGATAGGTCTGGAATTCAAATACACTGTATCCAAAATTTTAGATATGCTGTGGGTGATACATCTCTTTAACCACAATCATATCCTCTGGAAACCACTACATCTACAGGGAAATTTGTATTCCAAAAGCAACAACCAAAATTTCAAGCTTATTTCACATGCAACAAAATCTGAGTCTCTTCCCCAAGTGTGGCTTCATCTTCTCTGCCATTTCATTCTTCAGAATCTGTAACTTCTCTAAACTGAGGGCAGTTCAGCCAAGAAAAATAAGAGTAATCCTAGTATCTAACTAGTTTAAGACCAATTTGGCTTCCAACATCTAAATTCATTTAAAACTATAATGCTCCTTAGTCAAATTCATAGGGACAGAAATTAGGGAGCTGGGGGGGAGGATAAGGAGTTAGCGTTTAACAGGTACAAAGTTCCATGCAGAAAGATGA